>NW_016821659.1:554083-569360 GCF_001698545.2 Rhinopithecus bieti | reverse complement strand
ATTCTCCTGCCTCAGCCTCCGAAGTAGCTGGGACTACAGGCGCCCGCCACCTCGCCCGGCTAGTTTTTTGTATTTTTAGTAGAGACGGGGTTTCACCATGTTAGCCAGGATGGTCTCGATCTCCTGACCTCGTGATCCACCCGTCTCGGCCTCCCAAAGTGCTGGGATTACAGGCTTGAGCCACCGCGCCCGGCAGAGCTTGGTTTTTAAAAATTTTATTTTTTGAGATAGTCTCGTTGGCGCCCAGGCTGGAGTGTTGTGGTGCCATCAGATCTCACTGCAGCTTTGAACTCCTGGACTCAAGTGAACTCCCACGTCAGCCTCCCGAGTAGCTGGGACTAACCACAGGCATGCACCGCCATTCCCATCTAATATTTTGTGGAGATGGGGTCTCACTGTGTTGCCCAGGCTGGTCTCAGACTCCTGACCTCAAGTGATCCTCCCGCCTAGATCTCCCAAAGTATTGGAGTTACAGATGTAAGCCACTGTGCCTGGCCTAGGCTGGCTTGCTTGCTTGCTTTTTGTTTTCTCAGAGAGTCCCACTGTGTCACCCAGGCTGGATTACAGTGGCACGGTAGCAGCTTACTGCAGCCTTGAACTCCCTGGGCTCAGGCCATCCTCCTGCCTCTGCTGGGACTACAGGTGCAAGCCACCACACCTGGATAATTTATTTATTGTATAGGTGGGCTTTCACCATGTTGCCCAGGCTGGTCTCAGAACTCCTGGCCTCAAGTGATCTTCCCACCTTGGCCTCCCAAAGCACTGGAATTACAGTCGTGAGCCACTGTGCCTGGCCTAGGCTTGCTTTCTGTGTTAAATTTTATGTGGTTTACACTTCTTACCCTCTAGTTCCATCCAGTATAATAGCCAGTTGCTTGAACTTTATCTCTTTCACTAATTGAGTTCTGTTTCTATGAGTATCTGGAATCATTTTTTTCTGGAAAACTTCAGAATATACACCACTCCCAGTACCACACTGTGTAACGAAGGAGTGGGGGCAGGGACATCTTGAAATAACGTCTTCTAAAGGTATTTAATTTCAAGGTTACCAGTCTCTGAACCCACCATGATAGGACCGAAGTCTAAATATTTTTCTCAAAGTGAAAATAGCAATAAAATCTGAGCACTATGATTTCTAATGAATAAACTTGAAAACCTTTTAAAAATCAAGCAGTGACGTGTGGATGAAAGTCATCTTAATGCAAAGGTACGATCCCTACAAGCCTCAGTGGGTACTTGTTAGGGCATTATTCAGATAGCGCCCCCAGGCTGTCCACTGTCACGGCTGCTTTAATAACCTCAGCGTTGATTGTGGCCCACAAATACACTTTAAAACTTTTTTAAACAGACAATTTATAAATGACTTAACTTGATTACCCACTTTTTTTTGCGGGGGTGGGGGGTAACACAGAGTCTCTCTGCCGCCCAGGCTGGCGTGCAATGGCTGGATCTCAGCTCACTGCATCTTCTGCCTCCTGGGTTCAAGCAATTCTCTGCCTCAGCCTCCCGAGTAGCTGGGATGACAGGCACCTGCCACCACGCCCAGCTAATTTTTGTATTTTTAGTAGAGACGGGGTTTTATCATCTTGGTCACGCTGGTCTTGAACTGAACTCATGATCTACCTGCCTCAGCCTCCCAAAGTGCTGAGATTACAGGCGTTAACCACCGCACCTGGCCTGTTATCCACTTCTAAAGAGCCTAACCATACCTAAAAAGGTAGGCTGAGTGAATATGTGGGCCGGGCGCGGTGGCTCACGCCTGTAATTCCAGCATTTTGGGAGGCCAAGGCGGGCAGATCACCTGAGGTCAGGAGTTTGAGACCAGCCTGGCCAACATAGCAAAACCCCGTCTCTATTAAAAATACAAAATGTAGCCGGGCGTGGTGGGTGCATGCCAGTAGTCCCAGGTGCTTGGGAGGCTGAGGCAGTAGAATTGCCTGAACTTGGTGGGTGGAGGTTGCGGGGAGCTGAGATTGCACCATTGCACTCCAGCCTGTCAACAACAACTAAACTCCGTCTCAAAAAAAGAAAAAGAAAAAAAGTATAATGTGTAGATGTTTTTCAATAAATGCATTTTGTCATATCTGAAAATTCTGCTGTGTATGGGAGTTTAGGATTATGTTCAGCCTCGAGGAATAGAGGCTACCATGCGGCTGAAACAAATTTACCCTCGATTCTTGTGAGTGTAGCCAGTCCAGGACTGTTATGACAGACAGCTCTGCAGTCCTGCTGGTCCCAGGCTCCTGCTATCTTCTCCATATGGCCTCCACCAAGGTGGAATTACAATTCCATCAGAATCTGAGGGTGGAACCCAAGCATCCTGTTTTTTTTAAAGTTTTCAGGGATCCTCCTGTGCAGTAAAGTTTGAGAAGCACTGGTGAAGCGCTTCAAAATAAGGACTCTGTAGCTAGAGTCAAAGGCTGTGTGACTTTGGACCTCATCTGTAAAAGGAAAATGAGTACCTACCTTGTATGGTTACTGTGAAGATTACATAATAGATGGAAAGTACTTAGACTGGTGTCTGAGACATAGCATTCAGTACATTTTCATGGTCTTTTCTCCTGATTACGTTTCTGGAAATAGTAGAGTTTGTCAATGCCCTTCCTAAAATGTAGAGCCCAGGGCTAGACCCCATTCTGTTCCCTGGGAGGTAGGCCTCCCCGGGGAAGGGACCGTGTCTGTGTTCCCAGTGCCCCAGCGGGCCCGGCTTCACCTCCAGCTATCATGTTCCCCTTGGGAAGGAACAAGGGGAGAAGAGGATGGCCTCTGCCTTTGAAGACACTTTCAATTTCTACCTATAGCCAATGGCCACACTTTGAAAGAACACCAGCTGCTGGGAAATAGTCTCGATTTTTTTTGTTTTTTTTTTTTTGAGACGGAGTCTGGTTCTGTCCCCGGGCTGGAGTGCAGTGGCCGGATCTCAGCTCACTGCAAGCTCCGCCTCCTGGGTTCCCGCCATTCTCCTGCCTCAGCCTCCCAAGTAGCTGGGACTATAGGCGCCCACCACCTCGCCCGGCTAGTTTTTGTATTTTTTAGTAGAGACGAGGTTTCTCCTGACCTCGTGATCCGCCCGTCTCGGCCTCCCAAAGTGCTGGGATTACAGGCTTGAGCCACTGCGCCCGGCCCAATAGTCTCGATTTTAAGCAGCTATATGCCCAGTTAAAATTCAGAGGTGATTTGCTGGACAAGACAGGGAGAATGGAAATGGAGGACAGCTGGGAGTCTTTGCCAAATTACAGACGAAAATAACTTTAAATGAATCACTTGTTCAAAGGACCAAACAGTTCAGTTGAAAAGGAAAGAATTGCCAGTCGATGTTTTAGAACTTTCACTAGTCTAGAACTCAGTAGATGTAGAATTTACTTGGCATCAACATCAAGCCAATCGGTCTGTAATTCATCCCCTTTTTGAAAACCCTAATAACCTTTGCCCATCTCCAATCAGTGGTGCCTCTTTCCTCAGGAATTTAGACATGTAGTTCTTGTTGAGGACCCTCTGAAGAAATCTACTTGGCCTCAGTGTCCAGAATAGGACTCTCAGGCTTGCTTTTTTTTTTTTTTTTGAGACAGAGTCTTGCTGTGTTGCCAGGCTAGAAGTGCAGTGGTGTGATCTCGGTGCACTGCAACCTCCACCTCCTGGGTTCAAGCGATTCTCCTGACTCAGCCTCCCAAGTAGCTGGAAATACAGGTGTGTGCCACCACATCCAGCTAATTTTTGTATTTTTAGTAGAGACGGGGTTTCCCCATGTTGGCCAGGATGGTCTTGATCTCCTGACCTCGTGATCCGCCCCCCTCGGCCTCCCAAAGTGCTGGGATTACAGGCGTGAGCCGCAGCACCTTGCTGCACTTGTATTTTTCTTCATTTCTAGATCCGCTTTCTGTCCCTGCCCTTATTTGTGTGTTTTGGTTTTTTTTTTTTTTCTTATATCTTTCTGTTTCTACTTTCTAAACATCTTGTGTCTGATATTTTTGTTGTCTAACTTGCTTCTCTCTTGGAACACAAGTATTGTCTAGGTTAACACAAGTATCTGGCACACTTCCCATTCCCATATGCAAGTGATTGTAGTTGCTTGGGCTGTGGTTCTACATCTGGAGGTCAGGATTCATTTGGAAAGTTTAGGTGATGGGAGAGGAAGAAAGTACTATTTTGGTATCCAGTTTCCTTTTGTTCCGATGTGTTCAATCTTCCCTTTCCATCAGGAGATATAGAAGTGGGCCAGGCGTGGTGCTCACACCTGTAATCCCAGCACTTTGGGAGGCCGAGGCAGGTGGATCACCTGAGGTCAGCAGTTCAAAACAAGCCTGGCCAACATGGTGAAACCCTGTCTCTACCAAAAATACAAAAATTAGCTGGGCTTGGTGGTGCACCCCTGTAGTCCCAGCTACTGGTGAGACTGAGGCAGGAGAATCGCTTGAACCCGGAAGGTGGAGGTTGCAGTGAGCCGAGATCACGCCACTGCACTCCAGCCTGGGTGACAGAGTGAGACTCCGTCTCAAAAAAAAAAAAAAAGATACAGAAGTGGGAAACTATGTGGGTGCGGGTTGGGGTGTTCCCAGGTGACTCCAGAGTGGTCAGCTGTGTGCATTTCTGTGTCCCAGGAGCTGCACCTCCGTTCTGTGGGCCGGGGAACTCCACCATGTCAGAGACCAGAGTTGGTTGAACTCAGTGTCTAACAAGGCTCCCAAGAGAAAGACACATTTAGCGTTCCAAGAAATACATGCCAGCAGGATGAGTCAGGCCTTGCTAGCCTGACCAGGGTCATCTCCGCTGTAAGCAAAACACACGGGAAGCCCACTCACAGGGTGTCGAGGTGATCACGCAGGCAGGTGGGCATTCGCTTGGCTCTATTTGTCCCACTACCACCTTCTGAGCTCGTCAGCAAGCTCCTGGGCAGCCCGGTGTTTTTGTTGTGTTTTGTTTCTTTTTTTGAGATGGAGTCTTGCTCTGTCGCCTAGGCTGGAGTGCAATGGCATGATCTTGGCTCACTGCAAGTTCTGACTCCCAGGTTCAAGCAATGCTCCTGCCTCAGCCTCCTGAGTAGCTGAGATTACAGGCGCCCGCCACCACGCCCAGCTAATGTTTACATTTTTGGTAGAGATGGGGGTTTCACCACATTGTCCAGGCTGGTCTCGAACTCCTGACCTCAGGTGATCCGCCTGCCTCAGCCTCCCAAAGTGCTGGGATTACGGGTGTGAGCCACAGCACCTGGCCCTTTTTTTTTTTTTTTTTTTTTTCTTAAAATGTTCTCTGCTTTTGGGGACTTGGGACTGTTCAGGGTGTATGTGTATATTTCAGTTTGCATTTTCCTACACAGGATTGAACCCAATATTTAAACAAAGGTAGTTTAATGCTGAAAGGCACTTTAGAGGGCATCAGGTACAGATCTTTCATTTATCAATGATGTTCAGAGCTGAGCATTTCTTCCAAGTCACACAGGTCTTCCCTGGTCTAAAACCTTGGTCTTCTGGGATCCAATGCATTTTCCATTTCACTGTGTAATTTCTTGACGAAGTTTTTGGAGAAATCTTTAGAATTGATCCTACACATGCTGTAAAGCCTTAAAACCACTCCCAACTACCCTGAGAACACCCTGGACGAGGAGTGTATTCGTTTGGTCATAATCAGCTGCTGTAACAAAGTACCAGAAACTGAGTGGCTTGAACAACAGAAATTTATTGTCCCACATTTTTGGAGGCTGGAAGTCCCAGAGCAAGGTGTGAGCAGGGCTGGCCCCTTCTGAGGGCAGTGAGGGAAAAGGTTCTAGGACTCTGTCCCAGCTTTTCATGGTTGCTGGCGTGTGAGCTGCATCACCGCAGTCCCTGCCTTTGTGTTCCCTGCGTGCACATCTTGCCCACATTTCCTTTTGATAAGGACACCAGTCACATTGCATTAGGGACCACACTCCTTCATTATGACTTGATCTTAACTATATCTGCAACGCCCTGTCTTCAAATAGGGTCACATTCTGAGATACTGGGGATGAGACCTTCCACACGTGAATTTTAGAGGGATACAATTCAATCTAGAACAAGGGGAGATCTGCAGAGAACTCAATTTAAGAGATGAATTTTCAAAATCAATGTCTGGAGGCCGCTGTCCCAGTGGAGTCCAGAAAGACTCCCAGCCCATCTGGTGTGCCCTATCCTGCAGCTTCCGTGGTGAGCAGCAGGGGGCAGGGCTGTGCCACCCACCAGGAGTCTTAGCCTGCGGGTGGCTGCTGGAAGGATTTTACAGCTCCTGACAACTGACAGTTCAGTGTGGGTCTAGATGGACACCATCATCCCCTCAGAGCCTTGATTTGCACCAAGTCCTATGAACGAAAGGAGGAAGCGGATCAGACGACCACTGCCGGTGCAGTGTGCATCGCAGTGCACCGGTGGGAAGAGGAGGCCAAGGCTTTGTCCCTTTAGACAACTGGGAGAGTCACAGGCTCCAGGTGATGACTAAGAATGTGTTTGCTGAGGAGACAGATGGACAGATGGAGATAACTAGACAGCAGCTTGGATGAGCTGCCTTTTTCCTCGTCGCCCTCCTGCTCCTGGAGGCCAGTCCAGTGTTCAGCCTAGGAAGGTGGGTTGGTCACTCCGGAATGAGCCAGGACTGCCAGGCCACTTGGAGGACCCAGCTGCCTGATGTTCCAATGCTCCTGTTATGACTCCTCCACTTCTTATGACAGCTCATGATTGCTTCCTGTATTTCTGTGCCTAGGAAAGAAGGTGTGATGAGGTGATAACCAGCAAGGACTTACTGAGGGCCCACTGCGTGCCTTAGGATTTTCAAAGGAGTTATAAAGCAGCTGGGGAGATGACCCGGCCTAGACAGAATTGCACAGCCTGGCATCGAGAACCGGCGAAGCCTCAGTCCTGTGTAGCAGGGACAGAGCAGGGCTGGGTGACCCGTGACTCTGTTCCTGAGACCAACCGTCTCGAACATAGTTACACCAGCGGCCTGCTGGTTCATCGCCCAGAATGTTCTGGATACTCCTTTGGATCTTGCCTTCATATTCTTTTGTTTTCTGCAGTATGAATTAAGAGACTAAAAGGTAATGCACTTATGTATTTCTTTCTTTCTTTTTTTTTTTTTTGAGACAGACTCTCACTCCATCGCCCAGAATGGAGTGCAGTGGCACAATCTCGGCTCACTGCAACCTTCACCTACCAGATTCAAGCAACTCTCATGCCTCAGCCCCCTGCCAGTAGCTGGGACTGCAGGTGCACACCACTAGGCCCGGCTAATTTTTGTATTTTTAGTACAGACATTTCACCATGTTGGCCAGTCTGGTCTTGAACTCCTGACCTCAGGTGATCCACCCACCTCGGCCTCCCAAAGTGTTTGGGATTACAGGCATGAGCCACTGCACCTGGCCTGACTTATGCATTTCTTTTACACATAAAAATATAAAGAAAAATTATGTACTCTGTACAACCCAGAGCATCAGTGTATTTTTCTCCACTTGTATTTGTATGTAACATTTTTTCTGGCTGGGCACGTTGGCTCACACCTGTAATCTCAGCACTCCTTAGTATTCTCTACTAAAAATACAAAAATAAGCTGGGTGTGGTGGTGCACGTCTGTAATCCCAGCTACTTGGGAGGCTGAGGCACGAGAATTGCTTGAACCTGGGAGGCAGAGATTATAGTGAGCCGAGATCGCACCATTGCACTCCAGCCTGGGCAACAGAGCAAGACTCCATCTCAAAAAAACCCAAAAAACTTAAAAAAAATTTTTTCTCCTTCCTTGCATTTTTATCCAAGTATTTGTGCACGTAGTTTGAAAAGTCATGGCCGGGCACTATGGCTTATGCCTGTAATTGCAGCACTTTGGAAGGCTGGGGCAGGTGGATCACTTGAGGTCTGGAGTTTGAGACCAGCCTGGTCAACATGGTGAAACCCGTCTCTACTAAAAATAGAAAAAATTAGCTGGGCGTGGTGGTGGGCACCTGTAATCCCGGCTACTCCGGAGGCTTGAACCAGGGAGGCAGAGGTTGCAGTGAGCCAAGATGGCTCCATTGCACTCCCTCTGCCTGGGCAACAGAGTGAGACTCTGTCTCAAAAAAAAAAAAAAAAATCATATCATTCTTAAAGTTTGTTATGAAAACTCCTCTCAGCATTTCCCCTCCCTGGGACAGCCAGTTTCACCTCTCCCAGCATATTATATTGATATTTACCTCCAGGTCTCTAAATAATGTGCTTATATCGCCCCTCCTTGCTTTTTCATTTTAGGCATTACATGAAGACCCTTTCTTCCCACCCCCGCCCCTCGCAATGACTTAGCTCTTCCTTCCCCTCCCCACCCCTTATCCCTTCTTTCTCCCAGAGTACTTGATTATACTGAATTAGTTACAGCATTATTTAGCATTTACAGTATTATGAGCATGGAAATATCACAGGCAAGACCCTACACTGTTTTCTAGCACTACTTTTTGTTTTCCTAGAGCCGGTACTTGGCTTTTCATTTGTTTAGCTTGTTGTGGTTGTGTGTGTTTCTTTTTTTTTTGTTTTTGAGATGGAGTCTCTGTCTCCCAGGGTTCTGTGTGTGTGTGTGTGTGTGTGTGTGTGTGTGTGTGTGTGTGTGTATGGTATCATAGGCGAGAGCCACTGGGCCGAATACTATTCTACTGTCTAGATTACCACATTTTGTCCATTCATTCATTGCTGGGGATTTGGGTCGTTTTCCACTTTGTGGCTATTATGAATAATACCGTTGATGAACACTCACGTGCACACTTTTGTAAAGATATATGTTTATAATTCTCTTGGGTATAAGTAGGAGTGGGATTGCTGGGTCCTGTGGTTATTACTGCTGGAAGGTATCAGAGTTACCAGCAAATCCATATGGGTCTGCAGCAACCTCAGTTCTTGCCTCCTCAGAAGAAATAATCTGACTGAGGTCAAAAAAAGAGATCAAGGCAAATTTTCAGAGCAGGAATGGAAGTTTATTTTAAAAGGCTTTAGAACAGGAAAGAAAGTAAAGTAAGCTTCGAAGAGGCCCAAGCCGGCAACTCAAAGAACAAGTGTGATGTTTAACCTTTATCCGAGGACTTTACAGGCTCGCCCGCTTCTGGTGCCTTGTGCCCCTTTCCCACGATTCTTCCCACAGGTCGGCTTCCCGCATGCGCAGTGCCCTCCTTACCCTTGGGAAGTGAGCACGTGCAGTGTGTTTAGGAAGCTGTGCGTATACCTATCTGAGGCTTTCTTCCCTTTTCTGGTGGGGGGCCCCCAGGAGGTCCATCATTTTGTCTCTTAATGCATATGTCTCGGAAGTTGCTTATCCCTGGCACCTGCATTTAATTAATACGTTAGTGCAATAGGTGTGGACCATCAGGAAATGGGCTCTCCCTGGTGCCAGCTGCCAATTTATCACTGTTAGAAAGGCAATGCAATAACTGCCGAACCACCACCCGACATTCCTACTGGGTGGGGGAGCAGTCTTCTCTGCCTGGCTCACGCCTGTCTGACTACCTGTAACATGGTTACTGGATGTTTAACTTTTTGAGGAATCACCAAACTATTTTCCAAAGCGGCTGCACCATTTGACATTCACACCAGCAGTTTATAAGGGTTTCACCTTCTCCACATCCTCAACAACATTTGTTCTTTATTCTAGCCATCCCTGTGTGTGTGAAATATTATCTCATTGTGGTTTTGAATTGCATTTCTCCAATGACTAATGATGTTGAGCATCTTTTCATGTGCTTATTGGCCATTTGCATATCTTCTTTGAGGGAATAGTTATTCAAAACTTTCACTCAGTTAAAAATCAGATTATTTGCCCTTTTATTGTTGAATCGTGTATTTATATACTTTAGATGTGTAGATATATGTCCTTTGTATGATATATGTGTTGGTAGTATTTTCTTCCCTGTCTGTGGCTTGCCTTTTTTTGTTGTTGTTGTTTTGTTTTGTTTTTGAGATGGAGTCTCGATCTGTTGCCCAGGCTGGAGTGCAATGGCATGATCTTCGCTCAACGCAACCTCCGCCTTCCGGGTTCAAGAGATTGTCCCGCCTCAGCTTCCCGAGTAGCTGGGACTACAGGCATGTGCCACCATGCCTGGCTAATTTTTGTATTTTTAGTAGAGATGGGGTTTCACTATGTTGGCCAGTCTGGTCTTCTGACCTCGTGATCCACTGCCTTGGTCTCCCAAAGTGCTGGGATTACAGGCGTGAGTCACTGCATCCAGCAGGCCTTTTGTTTTTTTATGATGTCTTTCAAAGAGTAAAAGGTTTTAATTTTGATGAAGTTCAGCTTATTAATTGTTCATGTTTTGTGTGTGTGTGATTTTTTGTTTGTTTGTTTTTTTGAGGTGGAGTCTCACTCTATTGCCAGGCTGGAGTGCAGTGGTACAATCTCAGCTCACTGCAACCTCCACCTCCTGGGTTCAAACAATTCTCGTACCTCAGCCTTCTGAGTAGCTGGGATTACAGGCACGTGTCACTACACCCAGTTAATTTTTATATTTTTAGTAGAGACAGGGTTTCACCATGTTGGCCAGGATGGTCTCAATCTTCTGACCTCATGATCTGCCCACCTCGGCCTCCCAAAGTGCTGGGATTACAGGCGTGAGCCACCGCACCCAGCCTGTGCTTTTTTGTGTTCTAAGAAAACTTCGTCCAGTTCAAGATATAAATATTTTCTCCTATGTTTTTCTTCTATACATTGTATAATTTCAGATTTTACATTTAGGTCTTTGATCTGTTGCAGTTAGTTAATTTTTATATATGGTGTGAGGTAAGGGTCTTGGATGACATTTAGGATGTTTCCAACATTATTTCTTATTTCGTACCAGACAGAATAGGAGTCTCACTCCCCTATTTTTTTTCTCCCTTGCCTTATTCCATATACCTTATAGGAAATGTGTTTTTTTTTTTGTTTTGTTTTTTAAGAGTAAAGAGACAGAAAGATTTGCTAATATGGGGGTAGCCAGTATACTCCTTTTTTACTCAATAGTGTCATGTTGCTTTCCCTACATGACTTTTTTTTATTTTTCAGATAGAGTCTTGTTCTGTCTCACAGGCTGGAGTGCAGTGGCACCATCTCGTCTCACTGCAACCTCCGCCTCCCTGGCTCAAGCAATTCTCCTGCCTCAGCCTCCCAAGTAAGGGGATTAAAGACATGTGCCACCACTTTCAGCTGATTTTTGTATTCTTAGAAGAGACGGTTTTGCCATGTTGGCCAGGCTAGTCTTCAATTCCTGGCCTCATGTGATCCGCCTGCCTTGGCCTCCCAAAGTGCTGTTAATACAGGAGTGAGCCACCATGCTTGATCAATATTATCTGACTTTTATTTTTTATTTTTATTTAGTTTTTCCAATCTGGATGGTATACAAGGGATATCTCAGTTATAATTTTGATTTCTGTAATTACTAGGGAGTTAAATATTTCTTGTCATACTTGTTAACCATTGGGATTTCCCTTACATGAATTGCCTATTATAACTATAATCCTTTTTTTTTTTCTTTTTTCTTTCTTAGAGACGAAGTCTCACTCCGTTGCCCAGGCTGGAGTGCAGTGGCCCCATCTTGGCTCACTGCAACCTCTGCCTCCCGGGTTCAAGCAGATCTCCTGCCTCAGCCTCCCGAATAGCTGGGAGTGACTACAGGCACTTGCCACCATGCCCGGTTAATTTTTTATTTTTATTTTTTGTATTTTTGGTAGAGACGGGGTTTCACCATGTTGGCCAGGCTGGTCTTGAACTCCTGACCTCAGGTGTTCTACTCGCCTTGGCCTCCCAAAGTGCTGGGATTACAAGCATAAGCCACTGCGTCCAGTCGACTACAACCATTTTTATGTTGATATTTTTTCTATAGCTCCCCTGGTTTTCTTCTTAATTTGTAAAAATTCCTTGTATATGCCAAAATATAATTTCATAATAGTTTATTTTATTTATGAAATTATAAATAGGGTCCACGGGAGTGGAGTGAACAGCATACACGTCACTAACTGTCTGAAGGTTGAGGAGAAACTGAGGACCTAGGTGGTGGTGGGGTGGCCACCACCATTTAAGAGACTGAAAATTAGGATGGAAGTTGGGGGTGTGGTGGAACAGGGCCACAGGGAGTGGGTTGTCAACAGTCGAAAAGCAGGCAGAACCCTTCGGATGAAGCCGACTGGCTGTCACGCAGCTGCGGTGCCTGGAGAACTCAAGATCTTCTCTGTCAGCACGGCAGAGGATGAGCAGGTGGGAAAATCACGCAGGGCTTTTTATTGCAGAGTCTGGAAGTGTTTCATTGGCTGGAGTAAGTCACATGGCTCTGCCAAGTGTGAGAGATGTGAGCAGGACAAGACTCTGCGTCTGATAGGGAGGAGATTGGGACCAGTGACCACCAGTCATATTCACCGCAGGTTGTCTGCTGCCGTCCCCTGGGGGCAGGCCCGGCCTTGCAGCCCACCCCGCACCCACCTCGGGAGGGGAAAAACTGCAGGGCTCTGGGAGCGCCGCCACCAGGGAGCGGCTGCTGGGATGAGCCGGGGAGGAGGAAGGGAAGGGGGAGAGGGGCTTGGGTCCCTTGATGCTGCCTGAGGAGGGCCGGTGGACACTGCCATTGCCTGGGACTCCCTGCCAGGCCCTATTGGCTAACAGTATGCTTTTGTTTTCAGTAAGGAACCTCCTCTCCTGCCTTTCCTTCTGAGTGCATTGCACAGGGCTCAGGGAGGGGCAACGCCACACAGGAACTGTGATGGGTTATGGGCAACACATGACTGTCTTCTCCCATCTTTTCTGTGTGTTCCAAATTTCCTAGTGTGGAGGAATTTCTGGGATAATTAGGGAAAATAACAAATGTGTGATAAATGTGTGCAGGGTGATGTGGTAGGTGAGGCTCCTGCCCAGAGTGAAGGCTCCTTCCCCTGACATGGGCATCTCCAGGGCCTCCCTGCCCATCCCATGGGCATCCTTATTCCTGGCTCACACCAGTGGGGTCACCTCCCCAGGGTTCCCACTTGGTAGCTGAGGAAAGTGGGGCTCAACTGGCTTGTGGGCCCTGCCTGAGGCCACACGGTGTGCCTGTGGTGAAGCGGGCTTGGAGCTTCCGGATGCTGGGCTGGCCGTCTCACTCCTTCCCCTCTGCATTAGTGCTGGCCTAGGCTGAGGCTGCTTGGGAGACCACATTAGACACATTTGAAACCGTCTGTCTCTTCAGGAGAGCAGACTCAGATGTAAATTCCTTCAGCCCCCAAGGAGCTAAAAATAAGAGGTCTGTGCCCCTGGAACAACCCAGGAAAGGCCATGTGAAAACCCAGCAGCTGGGGCGGAGACCAGGGGCGCGGGGGCCCAGCAGTGTTGGAGGGGTGGAAACAGGATGTGAGCAGAGAGGGGGCTGTGAGAGGCAAGGTGACACCCAGCAGAGGCGGCCACCTGGTACAGCGTGTTCTGAACCATGGAAAAAGACCCTGCGCTGCGTGGGAGCCCTTACATCCTGCTCCGTGGCAGGCCTCCCCCGTTTGGCCTGGCCGTTGGCCAGGGCAGAATCTGACCCCTGCACTGGGATGGTGGGCAAGAGAAGGACAGGATGTGTTGCCTTTCAGAGAGATGGGGAGTAAACCTTAATAAGGGCTCCCAGCTCCCCCAGGGAGGCCTGGTACCTACCCAAGGCCACCAATGGAGACACAGGGCAAACAGCTCACCGGCTGTCCGTCAGCCAACACTGCGGGCCAGGCCTGAGCCAGGTGCGGGGAACGTGAACCCGCCAAGGCCCACTCCCTGGCTTCAGGGAGGCACCAGTATTGGGTGGGTGCCTTGATGAGGCCTGTGAAGGCCAGAGGCGAGCCCAAGTTCTGGGAGGCTCTGGGAGAAGCCTTTGATTCAGCCTGGGGATCTGGGAAGCCTTCCTGGAGGAAATGAGGCCTGAGGGGCCTCAAGGATGGCCAGGGGAGGGGTGGGTGAAACCATTCCGGGCAGGTCGGCCAGCACAGGGTGCAGAGGGAATCCCCAGCCTGAGTGGTGTGGTCAATGTCACCGGGGCCTTTGTGCCCACCTAGCCTGAGCCCGCCCCTCTTGGCCTGCTCAGGGCTTTTCCTGAGATCCCTCCTCTCTGAAGTCTACAGCCTCCCTGCTCGCCCATCATTCTCCTTCCTTGTCAGGTCCATGGCTCCTCCACACCTTCAGCCAGCCTCGGGGTTCTCCTTCACAGTCCAGACCACAGTCAGATCCCACGTAGTGGAAGGCTTGTCCCCCCGCTTCCCCAGCAGCCCCAACGGAGGGGTGCCCTGAGGCTTACTGAGTCACCATCCCCTTCTGGTGGTTCAACGCTTTTTCCTTGATTTGTAACCAGACTTTTTCTCTTAGAGCTTTTCATACACATTTATGTTCATGTAGAATGTAGGCCAGGTGCAGCGGCTTATACCTGCAATCCCAGCACTTTGGGAGGCCGAGACAGATTGCTTGAGCCCAGGAGACCAGTCTGGGCAACGTGGGGAAACCCCATCTCTACCAAAAATACAAAAAATTAGCCGGGTGTGGTGACGTACGCCTGTGGTCCCAGTTACCCAGGAGGTTGAGGTGGGAGGATGGCTTTTGTCTGGGAGGTTGAGGCTGCAGTGGGCTGTGATCACACCACCTGCACTCTAGCCTGGGTGACAGACCTATCTAAAAAAGAGAAAAAAAACAAAAAACAAAAAACTGAAACAAACCAAACAAGAATGTAGAGCTTTCTCTTTTTTGTTTTTATTGAAATGGGATCATACTATACGAACTTACTTTGCAACTCACTTTTCTTCACTTTATCTTGGAGCTTGTTCTGGATCAGCGTGTGTAGATTTACCTCATCATTTGTTTTTACAGATACTTGATAGAAGTGTAAGAATTTTGTATTCCATTTTTCCTCCCAATACAGACAATGCTGCCTCGGAAATCTTTGGACAAGTTTCTTTACCCAGAAGAGAGGTTGCACAGTCGAAGAGCATGTGCTTTAAACATTTGGATAGGTTCTGTCAAATTGCTTTTTTTAAAGGTTATCAACTTACACTCCCACCAGAAAGGCACAAGTTCACTCATCCTCCACCCTCCACAGTTCTTGAATGTTTGCCAGCCTGACGGGTGGATCATCGCGCCACCTTGTTTTAGTGGGTAGAGCATGGCTTTTGTGGATTACTGGAGATTTGCGTTTCTTGGTCTGTGAATTCTGTGTTGCTGTTCTTTGCCCCTTTTCCTGCTGTGTTGTTTGACTTTTCTTACTTGTTTTGGAGGTCTCGCATCTTTACTCACTTTCTTTTTTTTATTTATTTATTTATTTATTTATTTATTTATTTATTTTATTTTATTTATTTTTTTTTTTTTAGGG
>NW_016821659.1:536400-553832 GCF_001698545.2 Rhinopithecus bieti | reverse complement strand
ATTTTATTTATTTTTTTTTTTTTGAGGCAGAGTCTCACTCTGTCGCCCGGACTGGAGTGCAGTGGCCAGATCTCAGCTCACTGCAAGCTCCGCCTCCTGGGTTTACGCCATTCTCCTGCCTCAGCCTCCCGAGTAGCTGGGACTACAGGCGCCCGCCACCTCGCCCGGCTAGTTTTTTGTATTTTTTTAGTAGAGACGGGGTTTCACCATGTTAGCCAGGATGGTCTCGATCTCCTGACCTCGTGATCCGCCCGTCTCGGCCTCCCAAAGTGCTGGGATTACAGGCTTGAGCCACCGCGCCCGGCCTTTTTACTCACTTTCTTCACACTCTCTGTCCTCTTTCCCTGCTGGGCTTTCTCCATAACCACCATCTGACGTAAGATGTGTTTATTTCTTTGTTCCTTGTCCTCCCCACCCCGTTAGAATGTGAGAGCCAAGAGGGCAGGGGTTTTGTCACTTGTCTGTGTGAAGGTTTCCAGCACTTGAGACAACGCCTGGTGCCTAATAGGCACCCTCCAATTAACTGTTGGATGAATGAATGAATGAATAATATTTTATCTGTCACTTGCTTTCAAATATTTTCTTTTCGTTTTTTGAGATGGAGGTTTGCTTTTGTTGCCCAGGCTGGAGTACAATGGCTCAGTCTCGACTCACTGCAACCTCTGCCTCCTGGGTTCAAGCAATTCTCCTGCCTCAGCCTCCCGAATAACTGAGATTATAGGCACGCGCCACCACGTCTGGCTAATTTTTGTATTTTTAAGAAGAGACGGGGTTTCACCACATTGGTCAGGCTAGTCTCGAACTCCTGACCTCAGGCGAGCCACCCATCTTGGCCTCCCAAAGTACTGGGATTACAGGCATGAGCCACCACGCCCAGCCTGTTTCTAAATATTTTCTCCATCTTTGTCACTCACCCTTTACTTTTGTTTGTGGTGAGTTTGAGCATACAGAAACTTTTTAATTTTTTTAAGTTTATTTTGTTTTTTTTCTCTCCAACTTTTATTTTAGGTTCAGAGGGTACATATGCAAGCTTGTGACACGGGTAAACTGCATCTTACGGAGGTTTGGTGTACAGATTGTCACCCCAGTAATAAGCATAGTACTAGGCAGGTAGTTTTTTGACCCTCACCCTCCTCCTCCACCTCAAGTAGGCTCCCTGTGTGCGAATGTTTAGCTCCCACTTAGAAGTGAGAACTCGCAGTATTTGGGTATCTATTCCTGCATTAACTTGCTTAGGATGATGGCCTCCACCTCCATCCGTGTTGCTGCAAAGGACATGATCTCCTTTTTTTTTTTTGAGACGGAGTCTCACTCTGTCGCCCAGGCTGGAGTGCAGTGGCGCAATCTCGGCTCCTGCAAACTCTGCCTCCCGGGTTCGTGCCATTCTCCTGCCTCAGTCTCCCGAGTAGCTGGGACTACAGCCGCCCACCACCACGCCCGGCTAATTTTTTGCATTTTTAGTAGAGACAGGGTTTCACTGTGTTAGCCAGGATGGTCTCCATCTCCTGACCTTGTGATCCGCCTGCCTGGGCCTCCCAAAGTGCTGGGATTACAGGCGTGAGCCACCGTGCCCGGCCCATGATCTCCTTTTCTATGGCTGTGTAGTCTTCCGTGGTATATATGCACCACATTTTCTTTATCCAGTCCACCGCTGATGGGCATTTAGGTTGATTCCTCCTCCTTGCTATCGTGCATAGTGCTGCAATGAGCATTCACATGCGTGTGTCTTTGTGGTAGAATGATTTACGTTCCTTTGGGTACATACCCAGTAATGAATTGCTGGGTCAAATGATAGTTCTGCTTTAAGTTCTTGGAGAAATCTCCAAACTGCTTTCTACAGTGGCTGAACTAATTTACATTCCCACTGGCAGCACAGAAGTGTTCTCTTTTCTCTGCAACCTCTTTAGAATCTGTTATTTTTGCCTTTTTAATCGTAGCCATTCTGACTGGTGTGAATTGTTACCTCATTGTGGTTTTGATTTGCCTTTCTCTAATAATTAGTGATACTGACCATTTCTATTAATATGCTTGTTGGCCACATGCATGTCTTCTTTTGAGAAGTGTCTGTTCATGGCCTTTGCCCATTTTTATTATTTTTATTTTTTATTTTTTTTGAGACACAGTCTTGCTCTGTCACCCAGGCTAGAGTGCAGTGGTGAGGTCTCGGCTCACTGCAACCTCTGCCTCCTGGGTTGAAGTGATTCTCTTGCCTCAGCCTCCCAAGTAGCTAGCTGGGGCTACAGGTGCGAGCCACCACACCTGGCTAATTTTTGTATTTTTAGTTGAGACAAGGTTTCACATGTTGGCCAGGTTGGTCTCTTGAACTCCTGACCTCAAGTGACCTGCCTGCCTTGACCTCCAAAAGTGCTGGGATTGCAGGCATGAGCCATTGCGCCCAGCCCTTTACCCATTTTTTAAAATGGGGTTGTTTTTTGCTTGTTAAGTTCCTTATAGATTCTGGATATTAGAACTTTGTTGGATGCATAGTTTGCAAATATTTTCTCTTGTTCTGTAGGTTGTCTGTTTACTCTGTTGATAGTTTCTTTTGCTGTGCAGAAGCTGGTTAGTTTAATTAGGTCCCATTTGTCAATTTTTGGTTTTGTTACAATTGCTTTTGGAGTCTCTGCCAGGGCTTGTGTCCAGCATGGTATCTCCTAGGTTTTCTTCTAGGGTTTTTATAGTTTCTATATGCCTGGGAGCTCTGGGGAGGAGAGCCTGCATACCAGCCTAAGCTCCTAGTCCCCACTTAAACCCAGGCCACTGTCCTGTCAGCCAAATCGAACTGCTGCCGACATACCTGGTGCCACCGAGAGGTTTCCAGCAGAGCAATTTAGAAACTTAGAAAGTTCATTCCGGATGCTACAGGAAGAGGGGCGAGGCTGGAACCAGAATGGAGATGGGATCCACCAACCCCCTCCAGCCAAAGACCACGAGGAACACAGCGGTAGTTGAACAAATCGGGCGTATTTGCAGCGAGGGCAAACACACGGTGCCAGCAACCGTGGGCATCTGAGCAGGAGGTGTGAGAAAGCACCTGTGCCACAGGCTAGGCTGTCCTGTGACTCGCCTTAATGTGTTGTGGAGAATTGGACTCCACCTCTTGACAGAAGAGCGTCAAAATGTTGTAGTCATTTTTGCACTGTGTCACAAGGCCATTCCTCTTTTTTGGGCTGGGGGAACAAGAAGAGGGAAGATGTTGTCAGAGCCTGGGACAGCTAGGGCTGTACAGAGAGGCCGAGTTATGGGAGCGGGAGTCCCAGAGGGACCCAGCCCGGCCCATGCCTTGGTGTCAGGACAGAGGGGGAGCAGGGGTGGAAGTCCCCAAGACTCTCCCCTCTTCGCCTCCTGGTGCCTTCTGGCTGAGTAGTCAGGAAGCAGAGAGCGATAGAGCCCACCTGACTGTCCACGCATGGCAGCCTGTGGGCCCAGAGCAGGGAGGAGAACGGGTCTGGGAAGGGGAAGGGGAAGGGGACAGAGAGTAATCAGCAAAGCCACTGCATTCCCAGAGCCCAGAGTGGTGCCTGGCACATAAGGGCTGCCCCACAAACACGTGCCGAATCTCATGGAGGTCTTGGTTCTGGGCAGCGCCCCTCTAATGTATGTGATCCTTCTGGGGAAATTCCAGGGTGAAGGAGGAGATGTTTATTGGAGGGGCAAGAAGGGGCTGGGGCCGAAAACAGTGACCAGCCCCCTCTCGTGACCTAGCTGCTGGCTCTCTCACGACTCTTCTTGCCCCTGATGTGACTGGGCCATCCTAGTGCAGCCTCTCTGGACCTCACTGGCCAGGGTTTGAGGGCCTCCTGCCCAGCTAGGACAAGAAGGGGCTGTGCAGGCGGCTAGGCCCCCTGGGTCCACCTTGGACTCCTGGATCCCCCGTGCCCTGAGCCACTCAGCAAGCCTTTCCCGAGCACTGCTGGGCAGCAGGCCCCGAGGCGATCCTCTTGGGAGCAGTGGCCGCCGCACACCAGCATGGATTTCTTCCGTCCCAGCACCTGCTGGGAGCCGATCACGGAGTCTACAGAAAGGGCCACCGACCAGGAAAAGAAAGGTTCTCTTAGCATAAACAGCCCGGAGATGCCCAAGGAAGGGGCCCAGCTAGGTGGGGCAGTGAGCACTGTAGGTGACGCTGCCCCTGAATTGACAACCGCGGGGCCTCTGCTCTCCCTGACTGCCCTCTCTTGCCCCACAGGATCCAAAGTTGGGGAGTCAAGGGCCAGGGGACTGAGAGGTACCAGAGGAGGGTCCTGGGGAAGGCTTCATCCTCGGCTGTGAGAGGAGCTTACACATGGGCAGAGGGGCCAGGAAGAGCCCTATGCCTGGGGAGGGGCTACGGGGCAGAAGAAAGGCTTCTTCTGGGGTCTCCCTATAGGTGGGGCTGTCCCCGTCCTGGGAGGCCAGCCCACTTGCCTGCACTCATGAGTCTGTTGTTCCTACATTATTTCAATTATTTACGTATGGCAGGCCCTTCACAGCTTCCAAAATACCTTCCCGGATGGTGGCTCACTCAGTTCCCACAACAGCAGGGTGAGGTGGCGCTGCCTGGACCCCTTCCCCAGCGAAGCAGCGGGGGCAGTGACATGATTCAGCACTGCCACCGCCCACACAGGGGGCCACCCCTCCTCGCACGCCATGAGGGAAGGCGCCCCGTGTGCGCCCTGCTGCTGGCGTGCTGGCAGTTTCAATTTCCCTTGACTGACTGGGACTGTGGGGCCTCCTCCCCGCTGGGGCCTGTCACTGTCCCAGCCCTGGACCCAGCAGGGGACTTCCTCCACCCAGGGTGGGGTGCGGGGAGAGCCCCACTCGGCTTCAGCTCAGGGCTTCTGGGCTGCCGGACACTGCCTGACCCTATGGTTCCCGACCCACGTGGCCGCGTGCTCACCCATTTTCTACTCTGTGCCAGGGCCAAGAAGTCTGTAACCCCTCCTCCTTCCTCTGCTACCGACCTGTCCCCAGTCCTCAGGGGCTCCTTGGGGAGGAGGGAGATGACTGAGGATGAGCCCAGTGGTTCTTCTGTGACCTGTTCCTCCTGCCCTGTGGGAACCGTGGCTGTGCACTGGTTCTGTCCACAGTTGTACTCGCCCAGTGTGGCTCTGGCAGGAGCCACCCCCGTGTTTGGACATGGGGGCCTTCCTGGGGGGATCATGGCTGACCTGGGGACAGGCAGGCTCTGCTGAGGAGGGGGAAGGCAGCATGGCTCTGGGCAGCCTGTACAGGACATGTCTTCTGCCCCTCCAGCCTCTTGCTTAGGATTCACCCAGAGTGACTCACTTTCCCTCTCCAGGCCTCGGTTTCCATATATGTAAAGAAGGGCTGACGACAATCCCTGGGGTGAGGACAGAGGGAGACATCCAAGAGGGTGGAGTGTGCATGGAGGCAGCTGCATGACAGCAGCTCCAAGGGACAGCAAGTCCCTGAGGGCTTCACAGTGCTGCAGGGCACCCAAGAGGGAGCCACCCTGCTCCACCAGGGTGATGGAGAAGCTTCGTGGAGGAGGCAGCGTTGGTGCTGGCCCCAGGGAGGCGGGCACGAGGGCGTTCTGAGTCCATGAGGAGGGCATTGCAGACAGTGGCTGCAGTGAGCAAGGTGGTTGGGGGCCGGGGGCACAGGGTGGTGGGAAGAACTGAGCTGGGCTTTGCTGAAGAACACAGACCAAGTAAGGGGAAGAAAGGATGGGGCCTTGGCTCCCTGCTGAAGGGTGTGGATGCATCCCAGAGGCAACCCCAGGGAGCCGGGACTCAGTGAGATTTCCCTCCGGGAAGAAGACTTGGGCTGTGTGGGAGGGGTGGGCAGACAGGGCTGGGAGAGGCAGAGGTGCCAGGACCTGGGGGGTGGCTGTTATCATAGTTTGGTTAGGAGACAACAGGGCCTGGTTGATTCTGAAACCGGCTGGTTGGTTTGGGAAACCTCTGCCGCAACCTCACATTGGCCCCCAAACCAATTTGTCACACTGCTTGGAGTCACCCCAACATGGGCCCTGGTGTGGGCACATGACGTGCTGGCTCTCTGATCCCTTTGCAGCCTGGAGTTAACCACCTCTCTGCTTCTCCGGTTTAAAAAGCAGTGCTTGTTTCTTCTTCTCATATTTTATGTCATCATTCCAAACAAATTTTGGAGAATAAGAAAAAGGGGAAAGTGTGTTTGAAGTGGGCTCATCTCTCGGCCAAGGTGGAGGGGTTCCCCAGCCCCTGGAAGATGGCAAACCCATCTGGGGTTCTAACCCACATCTAATCTGTAGCCACATGTGAGGTCCCATGCCCTGGGTCCTGGGCACACACGCATTTCTGTTCTGTTCCCATTGGGTGGGGGTGGGGGACTGCTGGGCCCCAACCAAGATCAGATGGTGCCAGGGGCACGGGCGGCCGCATGGGCAGGGGCATGTCAGGCCTCCTCTTCCTTGGAGGACCTTACTGCCCTCGGAGAGGCAGGACTGATGCACAGAGCCCAGGGAGGAAATGATGGACTGGAGTCCCAGTTCTGCCTTGACATTGGGGAAAAAAATTCCTCATCCGCCAAATGGAAATACCAAGTAATTCCTGTCTCTTGAAATGATGTGAAACTGATGAGAAGTGTGATTTAATGTCGCTAGCTCATGGTAGGTTCACAATAATGGGAAGTTATTGGAAAACATTGCCAAGTAGATCTTATTTTTAGGCAGAATGAGACAACATCCAGGTGCCTGGTGCTGCTGGAATGGAGCTGAGGAAACCCTCTGGGTCTTGAGCCCGGGCGGTTGCAGCCAGGCCCCCGGCTACTCTGGCCTCCAGGGTCTGGGGAGCACGGAGCAGCTTCTGGGAACTCACTGACTGGGGCCATTAGCAACTAGACATTCCGGGCTGGGATCTGAGGCTGAGCAGAGGGGTCTGGTGGGCGGAGAAGGGTGGAGGGAGGTGAAATTCTGGTGCATGCAGAAGCCGCCAACAATCCTGTTGTGCCTGGTGAGCGACCTGTGTTGAGGTGGTGTGGCTTTCCCCTGCCTCAAGGAGGGGCCTCAGTCCCCAGAGGGAGAAGACTTCGGCTCTGGGTGCCTTCCCTGGAGGGCGTCGGAAGCTCCCCTGCATTGTGACCTTGGGCCTTTATCCCGTGGGTTTCTCTGGTCCAGCAGGCCTGGCTAGGGCAAGGCTAGGCACGTGCAGGCCTGTCTGCAGACCTGGCGCTCAGGAGCAGTCCCGGAGCGCCTCCTCTGGCCTCTAGGAGTGCATCGCAGGTTGAAGACGCAGCCGTGCTTGAGCCCAGAATGGAGGAGAAGTCAGGAGGGCTGGGCTGGGACACAGAAGGTTCCACAGAGGCGGTGGCTCCAGCAATCCAGGGGCAGAGAACAGCAAGAGTGGAGGTGTGGAAGTTGGGGTTGCAGTGTGAACAGGGGTCGTGGCGAGTCATCTAAGCCAGGCCCATGAGCGGGGATTGGCTGTCACCACTACGGTCTCTGAGCAGGGAGAGGCAGGCTCTATACTGGTTCATCTTGAGCCAGGCACTGGCATCAGGGGCCTCAGTCCTTTAAGTCCACACGAGGGGCAGGAGTCCCGGGAGAGGCTTGCCAGGGCATCCTGGCAAGGGTGGGCCAGGACGAGCGTCCCTGCCTCAGCCACTGCTCAGCTCCCCTCCCTTGGCTTCCTCTGGCTTAGGGGGATATTTACTGAGGGTGGGGGGGGTGGCCTGAAGATGGGGAGCAGTGAGGGGTTGGGGAGGAGGAGAGAGATGGGTGAGGAGGAAGAGAACAAAGTGACAGTGGGTAGGTAGAGAGACACGAGAGAGAAGGGAGGAGGGCAGGTGGCCTGCCAGCTGCAGGCCTTCCCTGCTGGCACACAGGGTGCCTCCCTGGGCACCACCCTCCTGCCCTTCTCCGGGGTCCTGCCACAGGGTCTGGGTAAGGGCAGCACACCGTCCGGGCCATCCTGTGTCCCTCGTGCCTCCCCCTTGCCCTCAGCACCCAGGCCAGCAGAAAGGAGCCTCCTGGCTTGGGAGTTCTGGCTCAGTGACTGCTGTCTTTGGGGCTGTCCCGTGGGGCCCTCACTCGGCCCTGCTCCTGGGTGATCTCACAGCTGCAGCCGGCCAGCCCCGTGCTGGCGAAGCACTAGGTGTGCCTGACCCCTGCAGGCTCTAGGAAGCTGGACCTAGGTCACTACTGCCTTTGACAGGCCCCGCCTGAGAGGCCCTTGGTGGCCACTGGGAGCCACTCCTCCAGGGCCTTTCCTCTCTCAGGCTAAACCTGAGTCCTGCCACTGCCCCTGGGGAAACTGAGGCAGGCACTTCCTGCCCAGGCCCTGCTGTGGATGAGTTGAGCTGGGGATAGGGCAGCAGCTACACCCCTGAAGGAAGCAGGGGACATCGGCAGTGACCTCTTCTGGGTTGCAACACTCAATGAGAGATTCATTCATAGTCACAAATGTGTGGTGTGTGTGTTCTGGGGTGTGTATGTGTGTGTGTTGTGTGTTGTGTGTGTGTATGGCAGGTGTGTGGTCATCCCCTGTTTATGTGTGAGGAGAGGGCTGAGGCCAGAGCCCCAGAAATGGCCCTGCTTGAATGGCCCCCGCAGTCCAGGAACTTGCTTCCTTCCGGGTGGTGCTGGTCAAGGAGGGAAGGGGTCACTCACCTGCGCTGTCTGAGAAAAGGACTCGGGGCTTGTGTCAGGCAGGGCTGTATCCAGGCGAAATGTGGGCAGGGAGCTGGTGGGTGGCGGTGGGTCTCAGGGCTGGTGGTCAGGAGTGCAGGTTCATGGACTGTGGAGGGGCAGCTGGGGCATGTGAGCCAGGGGTGGGCCCCCCATGGATCTGGGGGCTTGTTCCTGGGGCCACTGGGGCCATGGCAGGACTCATCACGGAGGGCTCTGTGGGCTGTCCCCAGGCTAGGGAGGCTACATCACTGTGGGCGTGTCTGGGTGTCCATGGGTAATGGAGAGGATGTTTAGGCTTGGCTGTGCAGCACTGCACGCAGGAGGACAGGCGTGTGAGTGTGGCTTTGTAAGTGCAGCGTGTGTGCGTATGAGTCTGTGTGCACATAACACATGTATGTGTGTGCGCACACATGGCCCTCTCTGGGTGTCTGGACGCTCCATGAGCAGTGATGGCCTCAGCTTTTCCAGGCGCAGTCATTCTCGAGAAAGTATCATCGGATTTGGGCCCTGATCCTCCCTGATCAGTCTCTTCCTGTCGGGCGTCACCCCAGCCATCTGTGCTCTAAACCTGAGCCTCGGCTCCCCATGCCCCTCGCCCGCCCCTGCCTCCTGCAGCTCCCCAGCTCTCTCCGGCTGTGGCGGGGCCAGCCTCCCTTCTCTGGCCTCCACCCTACGCCGAATAAATGCCCCTCTTCCAGATTATAAAACTGGGCAGCAGCTGGTCTCCCTCAGCTGCTCCGGGGCCCCGTCTCATGGAGGAGGAGCCATGGCAGGGTCTGGGGTGACGGGGGAGAGGAGGGAACCTCATCCTTCCTCAGGAACCTGTTTGCCTTCTGCTCAGCCCAGACCTGGGAGCCACCCCCGCCCCTCTCTTTCTCATTGCCACCCCATCCCATCTGCCCACGATTCCTGCCAGCCCTGCCCCTGCTGATCTTGGAGCTTCCTTCATTTTTATTGGCACCCAGGGTCAGGTCAGTCCCCGTCCCCTGAATCACTGCATCAGCTCCTGACCTCTCCCAATGGCCGCTCCTGCACCACAGTCCACTCTCCACTCACAGGTTCCCTCCCTAGCCCACCCCAAGTCAGGACCTTCCAACGGTTCTCATTGTCCTTTTAATGAAATCAGACCCTGACCAGGGCCCCGGGCTCCACCAGAGCTCCTGCTGCAAGGCCTCTGTCCCTGCCAGAACTTCTGCCTCCTGCCGCTCTTCCCTGCCCCAGCCCTGGCAGGCTCCTTGTCATTCCTGAAGTTGCGGCGGAAGGCCGTCTCCTCCGAGAACCCTCCCTGGTGCCCTCGCCCCTGCTCCATCTCATGCCCCTCTGCAGCGTCATTCGTAACATCTCCCAGTGTCTGCCGTGGTCTCATTCGTTTCCTTACTCCACCCATCTCTGGCCTTGCATTGGAAGGCCAGCCTCAGAAGGCAGGAACCTTGTCTGTCTTGCTCACGGCTGCATCCCTAGCACCCTGAAAGCAGCCAGCCTGGCACTCAGTAACACTTGGTGAGTGAATGAGTGCTGGGACCTGCAGGAAGACTGAAGCTCACAGTGTGCCCCGAGCCACAGAGCTGTGTGTGGTAGAGCTTGTCCTTGAACCTAAGACATTTGGTGGGTTGTCACAGTGGACTTTTTTTTTTGAGACAGAGTCTCAGAGTCTCACTCTGTTGCCCAGGCTGGAGTGCAGTCGTGCAATCTCAGCTCATTGCAACCCCTGCTTCCCAGGCTCAAGTGATTCTTGTGCTTCGGCCTCCTGAGTAGCTGAGACTACAGGCATGTGCCACCACTTCAGCCTAATTTTTGTATTTTTAGTAGAGACGGGGTTTCACCATATTGGCCAGGCGGGTCTGGAACTCCTGGCCTCAAGTGATCTGACCGTCTGGGCTTCCCAAAGTGCTAGGATTACAGGCATGAGCCGCCATGCCAGCCTCATGGTGGGCTCTTATACTGATATGCCTGGGGTGTCTGCTGTGGACACCTGAGATCATCTCTTTTTCCCTGGAGCTTGAGGCATGGTGAGGGATGAAGGCCTAGCCTGACAATGACTCCATCCCACATTGTGGATTTCAGCTTCCTGTGTCAGCTTCCTGTCGAGGGCTACCTGGGGGCACAGGGGCAAGTCCTCACGCCTGCAGAGATGCATCAAGCCCCACTCAGGGCTGGGCACTCTGCTTCCCAGTGGACTCAGAGGGGCAGTGCCCTGGGCACTGTGCATCCTCAAGAGGTTTGCAGCAGAGCTGGGGAGGTGGCACTAATGTCCTGAAGGTCCTCCAAGATGGCAGCTGAGAGAAAGGAGGGCTGTGGGCAAGGGTGGGAGGCAGATGGGAAGGGCCTGGAGGACGGGGACCTGGATTCTGGACACAGTCAGGAGGGGACACAAAATTGTGAATTTCAGCCTTGGCTCTGAGAGCTCCGGCAAACTCCTCAGCCTCTCTGAGCCATGGCTCCCCCATTTGTATTTGGAGTGCCAATCCCTCCCACTTGTGGGGCTCTTTGAGGTTTAAATGAGATAATTTCTGTCAAGCTCTCGGGATAAGTCAGGGCACATGGCAAGCACACAATGGTGTCAGTTGTTGTGGCTGTCCCATGAAGCCAGAGACCCAGACGGGAGGGTGTGTGCTGGGGACACCACATAGGCAGACCCATGTGGACCCTGGCCAGGGGCAGGGCAGCTTAGTGGTTAAGCCCAGGTTCCAATCCCAGTTCTTCATTTGCATAGGGACTGTGTGGCCTTGGTTCTGCCCCCTAACACCTTTGGGCCTCGGTTTCCCTATTTGCAGAGCAGGGTAATGAGGCAGCTCTCCAGGGTGTGAGGCTAGACGCAGTGACGCTCCCAAGGCACCGAACACAGTGCCAGTGATTGCTCTTTTTAATGAGGGACGAGACCAAGACCACACCGTAGGGAAGCAGCCCGGTTGTGTCTGACCAAGGCAAGTGGCTTCAGAGCCCCCACAGCTAACGGATGCCCAGAGCTGCCCCCGCCGCTGCTGCCGCTGTGCTGGGATTGCTGGTTTTGGGGGGTGGCAGAGCGCTTGGCCTGGTCTTCGATGGTAGTTAAGGTGTCAGCAGTGCTGGTGAGGTGGGAAGGAGGTCCCTTTGTCAGTTCCCCCCCAACAGTGCACCCAGCTGTGGTCACAAGGGAGTCCCAGGAGGCCTCTCGTCACAGAGCCACTTGCCCTGTGCCCACAGTGAGGTCACTTTTTTTTTTTTTTTTTTGCAGTTGCAAGATTTAATAGGGTGAAATAAAGTGAAAACAGAGCTCCCATACGAAGGGAGGGGACCCAAAGAGGGGAGCCGCTGCCGGCTGGAATGCCTGGGTTTATATCCAGATCATTGTCCCTCCCGCTGTGCTCTCAGGCATCGGATGATTGGTTACATCTTTACCTCCTGTCTTTGCCTAATTAGCATTTTAGTGTGTGCTCTTGACCATCTGATTGGCCGGGTGTGAGCTAAGTTGCAAGCCCCGTGTTTAAAGGTGGAAGCGGTCACCTTCCCAGCGAGGCTTAAGGATTCTTAGTCGGCCTAGGAAATCCAGCTGGTCCTGTCTCTCAGTCCCCCCTCTCAAGTGCGGTCACATTTTTGAGACTCCTTCATTTCTTGCCCAACTCTTACCACCGGCCACAACCTCCTCTTCCCTCCTTGGACACCCGGGCCTGAGCCACAGCGCCTCTGGCCAGCAGGGCGGGAATCAGTTTCACTACCAGGAACCCCACGGGTTGGGGGCCACAGGTGTGCCAGGGGTGGGTGCCCACGGAAAAGCCCAGAGAGGGGTCCCTTCCACCCCCAGGCACAGGCACAGGCGCAGGCCCATCTGGGAACACAGGCAAACACAGGTGCTTTGGTGGATAGGCCCACAGGCAAGTGGGGCCTTGGCAATGAGTTCTCCCAGAGTCCCTTCCTCAGGCTGTGGCCTCCTCTCTTTATGGGAAACCATGGCAGAAGGGGGAACCAGATTCCACAGCACCGCACCTCCCGAAGCTGGAAGGGGCCATAGGATCCTTTCCCGGACAACGCGGCCTGATTCTGGCATCTCCTCCCTGCACCGCATGTTTTTCTTTTTTCTTTTTTCTTTTTTTTTTTTGAGACAGAGTTTTGCTCTGTTGCCCAGGCTGGAATGCAGTGGCGCGATCTCGGCTCACTGCAGCCTCCACCTCCCGGGTTCAAGTGATTCTCCTGCCTCGGTCTCCTGAGTAGCTGGGATTATGGGTGCCTGCCACCATGCCTGACTAATTCTTTGTATTTTCAGTAGAGATGGGGTTTCATCATGTTGGCCAGGCTGGTCTTGAACTCCTGACCTCAGGTGATCCGCCCACTTTAGCCTCCCAAAGTGCAGGGATTACAGGCGTTTGAGCCACCACGCCCGGCCGTGCACCTCACTTCTTAAGATGTTTGGGTACCATCTGTTCCCAACAGTTTTCCTTAAGTCAATTCAGTTTTTACAAACCTAAAATTTACTTTAAAAGGAAAAGATGTCATTACTCTAGGTGGATAATTAGTATTATTTATCATGAACACAACAAAATCACACAAGTATATATTGTGGAAGCAGTGAGGTCAGCGCCTTGAGGGCAGTGCTTTGGGATTTGCTGCTATATCCCCAGCACGCAGAACAGTACCTGGTACATAATAGGTTCTTGAAATGTATTTCTGAATGCAGGATTGAGTAAGTGATAAATGCAGAAAGGAGCACTAAGCCTCTTGGTTAAAATGAGGAAAGGCAGGTATTAGGGGTTATGGCGATGCCAGCCCCAGGTGGAGACTTTCTTCTTGATGTACTCAGAAGGACTGATTTACTTGAAAAAGGCAGAATGTCCTCCGCACATGGCTGGGGACTCCTCAGTGCTGGTCTGGATGCAGCCTCGAGGTGTGTGAATACCCGAACGTCCTGCTGGGGGGTGCATGCCAGGGTACCTGAAGCTCAGGGTGGCACCCGGGTGAGAGGCAGGGCCAGGGTTGGGGCATGTTGCGGGCCCCCATGCAGTTAGCCTGAGCGACGGGTCCCCTGAGGAGGCCTCCGAGTGTCAGGAGAGCTTCCCCGGCAGCCCTGCTCCTGAGTGGTCCTGCTCACACACACGCATGTGACATGACGCATGACAGAGCATGGGAACAGACATCAGCCCTTTTGGCTGCAGGCTTCCTGGTTCATCTTGGCCAGGAGGAGGATTTGGAAGGGCTGGGTGCCCCAGGTGAACCCCCCGCCCCCACCCTGCACTGTGCTGGACACGCCTTCCTCACACAGGGGCTGTTCCTGGAGCCCGGCGCGTGGGGTGTGAATCCACACCTGGCAGGAGCCTGTGGGGGTGGCCGCCGCATCGGCGTGTTCGTCAGACGCCTGGCACAGGAAACCCGACGTCATCCCTGACTCACCCCTCAGGCAGAGCTTGGGGTGGCCCGGCACTCTCACCTTCATCCCTAAACTGGCCCAAGCACTGTAGCCAAGCCACTCACCTCCCGCCCGCTGTGGGGCATCTGCCTGGGGGTGGGGGCTGGAAGGAGGAAGGAGGCTCTGCAGCATCAGTGTGATGCTGAGTGAGGCAGCTGTGGAAGGGAGACTCGCTGTGCGGGGAGCTGGGTGGATGTGCTGCTGGGGCCGAGAAATACCTGGAATCCCAAAGGCAGGAGCCAGTGACGCTTAAACAGCCGTCAAAATAGATGGTTATAAAAAGAATAACAGGCAGACTCATCATTTGTTCCTGGTGAGTCTCACAGGTTTTCAATTTTAAAAGAAGTGCTGAGTCCAAACTTACTTGATAGTGTCTGCTCTGTAAGAGCCAGGCCGAGAAAAACAAAAACAGAGAGAGCTCTGAGCAGGGACCCCAACCTGGGTCAGCCGCTTTCCATCCAGTGGTGAGGACCAGGTCCTGCTTCCAGAGCCTTCAGGCTGCGGGGCGTCCAGCCTAGCAGAGACCCCTCCTCACCGCGTCCTCACCCTTACACCCAATGCCCTGCCTCCTCTCCGCTGTGGCTCCCAAGGCTGGGCTCCGGCGAACGATGGTTGGGGAGACTCTGAGGGGGTGGTGGAGAGGAGCAGGCGTCCTGCACCATGATCGCTAGTGGCAGCACCCAAGGCTTGGGAGGTTTTTGTCAGAGCAAAAGCGGGAGAGGGACATGGGTTTGTGAGTCTCTCCCCCTCTTCTTACCCCAGCCCTGGGCTTTCACCCAGCAATTGGGGATGGGGCTTTCCCCAGTTTGGGAGTAGGGAAAGAAGGCAAAGGCAGGCCCACCTTCATGGCTAAACTGGGCCTCTGTGAGTCCACGTTCCAGAGCTCAAAAGGGGACAGCCCCAAGGCAAATGGCCTCAAGGGGGTGACATAGGTGCAGCCACGTTAGGCAGCCATCACCAGCCCTGAGCTGGGTGGTGGCAGGTACCTATAGTCCCAGCTACTCTGGAGGCTGAGGGAGGAGGATCATTTGAGCTCAGGAGTTTGAGGTCAGTGTGGGCAACATAACAAGATCCTGTCACTTAAAAAGAAAAAGAGACCACTGGTCGTGGCCAAGAGTGCCAGGTCCCAGGGACTGTGCTACCAGAGCAAACCTTCAGCAATGCTCTCCCCACATGCGGAACTCCCCGGCAAGGTATACCAGATTCTCCAGGAGGGGAAGAGGCCCAGCTCAGCATAGGATTTGGGGTCTGGAGCCCCTTACACAGCTGAGCTTAGTTCACTCCTGAATCAGGGATCCCACCTGGCTGGGGTCCTCCCACGGAGCTGCAAGGCTGTGGTTCCCAGACCAGCAGCAAGACTGGACTTGATTGTCCTTCTGCACGCTCTGTAATTTGCCCCTGGAATCAGCATTAAGTCATCTGGAGGCCGATGCCAATGATAAGGGCTCCTATCAGCCTTTGGGATCTGTGGCCCAGACTCCCTGGCTCTGTTGTGGGCTTTGCCGCCTCAGCCTCCAGACTGGCTTGCCAGGGAGGGCAGGGCCTCGGCCAAGTTGCGCAGACAGTGGGGTAGCCTTAGAGCCTTGGAGCCAGTGTGGAAGGGCCGCTGCGCCAAGATGTGCTCCCCCTTACAGATGGAGACACTGAGACGGTGACGTGGCCCCAGGGACCTTTGGAGTCCTTGGGGTTTTCTCCTCTGCATCTGCTCTGACCCCAGCACACAGAAGCTCCAGCTCCTTCTCACACGTAGTGGAACTGCACAGGTACGATGCTCCCGTGCACACAGCCAGGCACACAGCACACTGCTGTGAGGAGCTCACAGCAGACGAGTCCAGAAGGGCTGGCGGCTCTACACAGGCCCCAGCTGTCACTCTTCAAGACGGTGTGGACACAGGGGTCTGCGGGAGAACCGGAAGGGTCTTTCAGAGGACATGGAGGAGGGCCTCAGGAGACTGGGGGCTTGGCGGGTGGGTTCTGAAATCCCACGCAGCTGGGGGCAGGGCGAGGGCAGCTCCAGTTCAGTAACAGTGTCTCCACCCACCTGAACTTCTCTGCTTGAGTTGGGGAGTTCACTGCCAACAACTCTTGTGGCTCAGACACCCCACGCACACCTGGGCCTCACCACATCCGGCAGCAGGGCGGGGGGAGGGCAGGATGGAGGGGATACCCAGGCCCTCAGTCCTCCGGGTGCAGTGCTAGCCCGGGACTTTGCTGCCCAGGGGGGCTGGACAGGGAGGCCTAGGATGGGGGAGGCCAGTTCTGTTCTGCTTCTCCCTCTTCCCCTTGCCAAGGTCCTGAAATCCCCGCAGGCCTGGGGAGGGCTGGGAGCGTCAGCGGACTTCCCTCCAGGGCGGGCTTGTGGCAGGGGGAAGTGCTTCTTTCCGAGACCTGGGGGCTTTCCCTGCGCCAAGGAGGAAGAAGCTTCGCCTCACTCTTAACTGGAAGCCGGTCTCAGACCCCTGCTTTCCCCACGAAAGGCCCCAGGACCCCCTCATTTCCCTTCGGCCCAAGCCCAGGGGCCTGGGTCCCGGGGACTGTGTTCGGGCCTAGCTTGGCCACCAGCATACTGCAAGACGCTGAGTGCTGGTCTCATCCAGGCAATGGGGGGTGGGGAGGGGGAGACAGTCCCTCTGGCCCAAGGTCTCCAAATATATGAGCAATAGGACATCTCAGCAGGGACCTCCCCATCATCCAGTGTAGAAATCACCCGTGGCAGCAGGCATTTGTCAATGTTTGTGGTGACAAATTTCTAAGAGTAAAATTCTGGGAGGGAAAGGGAAAAGGCAGAGGAAGCGTGGGGTTGGCGGGTGGGGTACTCCAAGGGACATCGCTGGCCCTAAGCGGGGACTTGCATCTGTGAAGCTGGGTTCCCCAGGACTGAGTGTCTTGGGACAGGTCAAAGGGTGGGCACAAAGAAGGGAGGGGTGCTGGTCCCTCCGACTCCGGATAACACCTTCCCTTCCCTTAGTCGCTGGTCCCCGCCTCCTCTCCGTGTGTTCATCCCCGCGCCCTGCCTTCCCCCCCAACCTCCCCGCCCCCGCCTCCGGAGTCCCCGGGTCAGCCCAGCCTGCGCCCCACGTGAGGGGCGGGGGCGGGCGCCAGCGCCTTCCTGCTCTGCCCTTGTTTGGTGTCCCGGGGGCCGGCCCAGGGGTACTTAACCCGAACCGCCGCGGAGGGCGCCCGGAGACCGCTCGGGCAGCGCCACCGCCAGGAGAGCCCCGGGACGCGGTAACGAGCGAAAGGAAGAAGAGGCACCGGTGGCCATGGGGCTGGAGGCGGCGCGCGAGCTGGAGTGCGCGGCGCTGGGCACGCTGCTGCGGGAGCCGCGGGAGGCGGAACGCACGCTGCTGCTGGACTGCCGGCCCTTCCTGGCCTTCTGCCACCGCCACGTGCGCGCCGCGCGCCCGGTGCCTTGGAACGCGCTGCTGCGCCGCCGTGCGCGCG
>NW_016821659.1:529501-536072 GCF_001698545.2 Rhinopithecus bieti | reverse complement strand
CCCCCGCCGCGGTTCTCGCCTGCCTGCTGCCCGACCGCGCGCTGCGGACGCGCCTGGTCCGCGGGGAGCTAGCGCGGGCAGTGGTGCTGGACGAGGGCAGTGCCTCGGTGGCGGAGCTCCGGCCGGACGGCCCGGCCCACGTGCTGCTGGCCGCGCTGCTGCATGAGACCCGCGCGGGGCCCACCGCCGTGTACTTCCTGCGAGGTGAGCCGCCGGCTGCCCTTAGCCCGCCCCACCCGACTCCAGCCCGGATTTCCCTGCTGACCGTGCCCTTCCCCTCCTTGCAGGAGGCTTCGACGGCTTCCAGGGCTGCTGTCCCGATCTGTGCTCTGAGGCCCCCGCCCCTGCGCTGCCGCCGGCAGGGAGCAAAACCAACCGTTCCGACCCGAGGGCTCCCATCTACGACCAGGTGAGTACGGCCCCCCACCCCGGACCCTCCCTCCTTCCCCACCGCAGACTGGGCGCCTCTAGAGAAAGGGCCTGCCATTTGGGGATGCGAGCAGTTTGCCCATGTATCCACCTTTATACTTGTGTGTGTGTGTGTGTGTGTGTGTTGGGGGGGTGGGGCACGGCTGCTCGCACATGCCTGTGTGGGTCAGTGTACGTTTGCATGTGTATGTTGGGAGCGTGAGGGAGCATGTGTGTGCCGGTGTGTTCTTGCACATTCCTGAGTCCTGTCTCAGGTCAGGAGGACTGGCTGAGGACTCCTCTTGTCTTGGCCAGCCCATCCAGTCTCCACCCGCTGCTGCTCCAGCCCTCCGGGGCTGGGCTGGGAAGGCCTCACCGCCCCTCTGCCCCCTCCAGGGTGGCCCTGTGGAGATCTTGCCCTACCTGTTCCTGGGCAGCTGCAGCCATTCGTCAGACCTGCAGGGGCTGCAGGCGTGTGGCATCACAGCCGTCCTCAACGTGTCCGCCAGCTGCCCCAACCACTTTGAGGGCCTTTTCCGCTACAAGAGTATCCCTGTGGAGGACAACCAGATGGTGGAGATCAGCGCCTGGTTCCAGGAGGCCATAGGCTTCATTGGTAAGGGGGCGCCTCTGCCCAGAGGTCCCTAGGGGCTCCAGAGGAGAGGGCTGGGGGCCCCTGTCTCGTGGGCTGTGCACATTCCGTCTGACACCACTCCCCCATCTCCCTTGCAGACTGGGTGAAGAACAGCGGAGGCCGGGTGCTGGTGCACTGCCAGGCCGGCATCTCGCGCTCCGCCACCATCTGCCTGGCCTACCTCATGCAGAGTCGCCGTGTGCGGCTGGACGAGGCCTTTGACTTCGTTAAGCAGCGCCGGGGGGTCATCTCCCCCAACTTCAGTTTCATGGGGCAGCTGCTGCAGTTTGAGACCCAGGTGCTGTGTCACTGAGGTGGTGCCCCTCTGCCTGCCCGCCCCCCCCCCCCCAACTGTGCTGGCAGGAGCTGACTGTGGACTGGTGGGCTCCTCTCTGGGCCAGCACAGTCCCCTCACCTCTGGGAGGGCTGCTACCTCCTCACAGTTTGAGAAGCCCCCACATGGGGGCTCTAGGAATGCCGGCATGCTGGCCTTTCCGACCTGGTGCTCTTCTGCTGGGGGACTGAGGCTGGCCCTCATTCGGGGTCGGGAACCGAAGGTGTGTCTGCTCTTTCCCATCCCATCCCCTGGCAGAAATCATCTGGACTCTATACCGTGGACTCTCCCTGGTCCACCACCATGTTGAAGCCCTTGGCAGCCTGAGAGCTCCAAGGAACAAGCTGTGACAACCAGGAGCCCTGTCTGTGGGTTGGTCCGCCCAGGGCCTGGAGCCCAAGCCCTGTGTTCCTGGGGAAGCTGGGGACTTGGGAAGTGATGGGTGTGCCGTGCTGTGTGTGTCAGTCTGTGAGCCTTTCACGCCTGTGCTGGCGCTGGAAAGTTATTTGTGCTCAGCTGACATTTAACACTCCCTCCCCTGCTTCCTCCTAGCCCTGTGGGCAGGGGTTGGAAACTTAGCACTTTATATTTATACAGATCATTCAGGATGTGTCAATAAAATATTGTTTTGTTTAAAAAAGAACAACCTAGTGTCTGGTCTCATCTGATGCCTGGGAGCCTGCTTGGACCTCACATTTCCTTGTGCCCTCAGGGTTTCAGAAGTGAACGGGCAGAGGGGCCAGTGGCCGGAAGGGGCAGGTCTGACCCTCCTCGAAAAGGCCGCTCTCTTGCCCTCCGTTCTCCCTGCGCTGGCGTCTTCCCAGACAGGGACCTCCCTCCAGAGCTGAACAGGGTTGTTTCTGGGAGGCTGGGGTCCTGTCTGTGATTCAGAGCCGGGCCCAGTGCTGCCCCGATCAGACCCCGCTTCCTTTTTGGAACGTGGAAGGATGCGTGCGAGTGTGTGCCTGAGGGTGTGGTCCTGTGGGGGTGGGTGGTCTTGGCCTGTGCACACGTGCATGTTGTGCCTGGCCTTCCTGTGGGAGCGTGTGTGCACGCCCACGCGAGAGGCACTTCCCAGGCCCTGTGGGTCTCTGCTTCCTCACAGCAGGCCCGCACGGCCTCCCTACTCTTCTCCTACATCCCAGGGCCGGGGCTCACGGCACCCCCTGTTCCAGAGCTCCTTCATGTCCCCCAAAGGCATGTGGCCCCATGTCTGGTGCAGAGGACCTGTCACTAGGGATGGAATTCATTGTTCTGCACACCCACCCAACCAGCACATCTTGGTCAAACTTTACGGGCCCAGCATAGCACTAAGGTTCAGTGGAGACCTGAGACAAGGGCCCCGCCCGTGCCAGAAGCCTAGGGGTACCTGTTGAGGCTGCTGGAAGGGGGTGCTGTGATCTGCCTGTGAGCAGGGTTGCTGAGGCCTTTGGGGATGGTTGTGTGGGAGCCAGTCCTACTTCAGGCTCACCGGGACATTCGGCCACTGGGAATGCCATCCAGCCAGGGTCGCCTCTGCACACTGCTACCTCTACAGATTTAAGAACTGGGCTGCACAGCAGGAGGTGACCAGCTTCATCAGTATCACAGCCGCTCCCCACATACCCCATGGCTAGCATTACTGCCTGAGCTCCACCTCCTATCAGATCAGTGGCGGCATTAGATTCTCATAGGAGCTCGAACCCTGTTGTGAACTGCATTGGAGGGATACGGGATGTATGCTCCTTATGAAACTCTTAACTAATGCCTGATAATCTGTCAACTGTCTCCCATCACTCCCAGATGTTATCTTCAGTTGCAAGAAAACAAGTTCTGGGCTCCCATTGATTCCACATTATGGTGAGTTGTATAATTATTTCATGATAGATTACAGTGTAATAGTGGAAATAAAGTGCACAATAAGTGTAATGCACTTGAATCACCTAGAAACCATCCCCCTCACCATCCTGGGCCAGGCGCAGTGGCTCATGCCTGTAATCCCAGCGCTTCGGGAGGCCGAGATGGGTGGATCACCTGAAGTCAGGAGTTCGAGACCAGCCTGGCCAACATGGCAAAACCCCGTCTCTACTAAAAATACAAAAATTAGCCAGGCTTGGTGGCAGGCGCCTGTAATCCCAGCTACTCAGGAGTCTGAGGCAGGAGAATTGCTTGAACCTGGGAGGCGGAGGTTGCAGTGAGCCTAGATTGCACCATTGCACCCCAGCCTGGGCGCCAAGAGTGAAACTCCATCTTGCACAGAGGAACAAACAAACAAAAACCAGTCCCTGGTGCCACAAAGGTTGGGAACTGCTGTCTTATGGCATTCTGAATGCCTGGGAGGGTGTACTTGTGGGGCAGGGGGCCGCGTAGTTTGACAGTCTGGGGGCTGGTTTTGCTTAACCTTGCTGTATACAGTTTTCTTGTCTGTAAAATGGAGTTTCATTGTTAGCCCCCACCTCTCAGGATGTAGACTTACGCAAGTCAATCCATATAGTGCTCGCCCATAGTAGGCGCTCAGAAAATGTTAGGTAACTACGGCCCGAGGAGTGAGGTTGATCTGAAGTTTCAGTGTGCAGGTGCGAGGTGTGCATCTGGACCAGGATGAACACTCAAAACAGCTGGGCATGGGGTCCGCTCAGCCTTGTGCCTAGAGCCCAGCACAGGTGGGCGCTTGCTGTGTGGGGTGGAATGAAGGGTGATCCTTGTTCCCTCTGCTGTCTGAGGGGTGGGGTGAGCCACTCCAGTGTGAACTGGGCAGAGCCGGGGTTGCTATTCTGCCTTTTTTAGGACCTGAGTGGGCATCTGTTGGGACCCACTTGTACCCCCATGCCCAGCTTTGGTGGGTGGGAGACATCTGGGGCTCTAAGTCATAGGGGACTTCACACCACACAGCCTCATCTCACACGCAGCTGCACTGGTGGCTGAGGCCTCTGCCCACCCCACCCTCGGCCCTACCTCATCCCACCCTACCCAGTACCCAGCCCCACTCCCCTCTCCTCCCTTCCCCATGCTTTTTATAGCTTGTCATCTAGCAAACTGCCCTTCTCTTTCTCTCTCTTTCCCTCCTTTCCTTCTTTCCTATTAAGTTTTAAAACTTCTAATTGTGGTGAAGAACGCAACATAAAATCGATCATCTTTACCATTATCAAGTGTTTAGTAAAGTGTATTCACATCGTTGTGCAACAGATATCCAGAGCTTTTTCATCTTCCGAACCTGAAATACTATACCTATTAAATGATAACTCCCCCTCCCCAGCCCCTGGTAAGCTCTGTTCCACTTTCTGTCTCTGTGCATTGGGCTACTCTAGATACCTCTTGGAGGTAGAATCATGCAGGATTTGTCTTTTTGTGACTGGCTTGTTTCACTCAGCAAAATACCCTCAGATCAACTGCATGTCCTCATAAAGACTCTATTTCTCTCCCCAAGCAGGGTGATTATTTCTTATCATTATTTTAATTTTGGGTTTTTTTGGGACGGAGTCTCACTCTGTTGCCCAGGCTGGAGTGAAGTGGTACAATCTCGGCTCACTACAACCTCCGCCTGCCGGGTTCAAGGGATTTCCGACCAATTTTTGTATTTTTAGTAGAGATGGGGTTTCACCGCATTGGCCAGGCTGGTCTCAGACTCCTGACCTCAAGTGATCCGCCTGCCTCGGCCTCTCAAAATGCTGGGATTACAGGCATGAGCCACCGCGCCTGGCTTACTTTTTTTACTGAACACTCATCTTTTTTTTTGAGATGGAGTCTCACTCTGTCCCTTGGGCTAGAGTGCAGTGGTGCGATTTCGGCTCACTGCAAACTCCACCTCTGGGTTCAAGCGACTCACCTCAGCTTCCAGAGTAGCTGGGATTACAGGCGCCCACCACCGTGCCCAGCTAATTTTTGTATTTTTTTAGTAGAGATGGGGTTTCACCATGTTGGCCAGACTGGTCTAGAATTCCTGACCTCGTGATCCACCTGCCTCGGCCTCCCAAAGTGCTGGGATTATAGGCATGAGCCACCGTGCCTGTCTGAACGCTCATCTTAAGTGGTCAGCCTCATGCATTTGTTTTTTGATGTGTCCTATTCTTTATTTTACTTATTTTTTCTAGCTTTACTGAGGCATAATTGACAAATAAAAGTAGTATATGTTTAAGTGTACAACGTGATATTTTGACATACGCATACCTTGTGAAATGATGACCACAAGCTAATTAGCATATCCATGGTGTGTATCCTGATGTCTGTCAATACCTTGCCCTGGCAGCAGGGCATCTGCTTCCATCACTGTCTCCCTGTGATTCTGATTCCTGACTTTGGAGAAGCTCTGGATTCCAGGCACAGCGGGAATGCTGAAAGGTGCTTGTGGACAATAGAAGATCTTGGCTCTGTCGCTTCCCTTCACCGGGCGCAGGTGACTGTGGGGGTGTCCCCAAATGCTGCCCAGTGCTGACATGCCCCGCCTCTGGAATTTCAATCCAGGTGGGGCCCTGAGTGACCTGGCTCTGGGGCTCAGGGGTATGGAGGAGGGGGGGATATAGGTAAGGAGTTTAAATTTCCAAATCTGTGAAATGGGGATAAACACTGACTGATCATGCCAGCGGCTGTGGTATTAGGGGGGTGGACTCCCTGCGAGGCTCTGGGCATCTGGGGGTTCCACCTTTCCCACATGGCAGGCTTTCTGGGGTGCTGGTTGCACACTGTTCAGTTTGTGAAATTTCCTGGAGCCCTGTGCTTGTGATAGTGAACTTTTCTAGATGTACTAAAATAAAAGCTTGTGAAAGTGCAGTGACCTTTACTTCCTTCCAGAGATACACAGGGGGTGCCCCCAGGGTCTCAGGCAGCTTTCCTCGTGTCTAAGCACAGGCCGGGGCAGGAAGGGGGTCTCCCTCGCTGGAGGATAGGTCTATACCGGGGCTGGGGCCTCCGCTGGGCCTGGAGCAACTTTCTTCGATGTCTCTCTGCCCCCTGGTGGCGGGAAGGAACCTCAGCAGAGCCGCACTCCCAAGCGGGTCCCGCCTGTCTTTCACACACTACAGCCAGGAAGGAGACTGCGCTGGGGTGGAAACCACAGGTAGACACTGGAGGGGCTGCCAGCAGACCTGGTTGGGGCGGGGCTGTAGGTGAAGGTGGTTGGGGCGGGGCTGTAGGTGGAGCTGGTTGGGGCGGGGCTGCCGGTGGAGCTGGTTGGGGCGGGGCTACAGGTGAAGCTGGTTGGGGCGGGGCTGCAGGTGGAG
>NW_016821659.1:520709-529383 GCF_001698545.2 Rhinopithecus bieti | reverse complement strand
AAGCGGGTCCCGCCTGTCTTTCACACACTACAGCCAGGAAGGAGACTGCGCTGGGGTGGAAACCACAGGTAGACACTGGAGGGGCTGCCAGCAGACCTGGTTGGGGCGGGGCTGTAGGTGAAGGTGGTTGGGGCGGGGCTGCAGGTGGAGCTGGTTGGGGCGGGGCTGCAGGTGGAGGTGGTTGGTGGGAGTAAGGTGGGAGCTGGAGCAGCTGCTATTTAAGAGGTGGTGGTGGTGCTGGTTCTGCATTTAGGCTACTCTGTCCTGTTGGGGCTTAGTCTTGTTTGCCGAAGGGGCAGCAGGACTACCATGGAGGATGTAGGGGGTCTCCGGCCTTGGGTGCTGGGTCTGCTCTTCTTGCCAGGTAAGCTGGCTACCTGTCCCTCCTGCTGCTGGCTCCAGCCTGGAGAAAGCTGGGGAGAGGCCAGAAGGTTGTGACTGGAACCTGCAGGGATTGTAGCTGAGCTCAGCGGCTCAGAGCACAGAGCTTTCCAGGGTTGTAGCTGAGCTCAGTGGCTCAGAGCACAGAGATTTCCAGGGTTGTAGCTGAGCTCAGAGCACAGACCTTTCCAGGGTTGTAGCTGAGCTCAGCGGCTCAGAGCACAGAGCTTTCTAGGGTTGTAGCTGAGCTCAGAGCACAGAGCTTTCCAGGGTTGTTTTAGAAGTCAGCTCCTGGGGGCCAAGGGGAGGCCTCCTGAAGGTCCTGGAAGCAGAGGGCCTGCCTGGCAGAAGATGGCAGGTGTTGTGCCCCAGGCGTACTTGTCTTGGGGTGGGGGTAGGCTGTAAGTCCCCACTCCAGGCTGAGCCCATTGTCCAAGAGCCTGGGCTGAGAAAGAGTCATAGAGAAAGGTATGAGGCTGGCCTTGCCCCTGCCATGGGCGTCAGAACCTGAGGTCTGTCCTGCCTCCTTCTTTCCTGTTCCTCCTCTACCTCATAGGTGGGGCACGTGCCCTTTTGGTCCCCCTAGGGGAGCTCCTTCCCGAGGTCATCTAGACCTTGGCGCTAGCTGGGGTTGAGCAAGGAGACTGGAAAGGCTTTTTGGCTTTGTGCTGGATGGAGCCTACACTTCCTAGGGACTGAGTCTTACAGCCTGATCCCCCACACTCACCCTATGTCCTGCTGTCCGGTCTCACTGGTGGGTGCTCCAAGCATTTGTGTATGCCCCTGTCTGTCTGGACCAGGTATGATCCTAGGAGCGCCCCTGGCCTCCAGCTGCCCAGGAGCCTGTGGTACCAGCTTCCCAGATGGCCTCACCCCTGAGGGAACCCAGGCCTCCTGGGACAAGGATATTCCTGCAATTAACCAAGGTGAGGGCATCTTCTCAGGGCCTGGAGGGGCATGACATTATGTAGTGGGAAAACCACACTGAACACTGAGAAATGCAGAGCCTGGGAGGAAGTGGACCAGCTTACTCTAGGCTGTAAGTGTCTTTTTATGTTGTTTTTTTTTTGGACAGTCTTGCTCTGTCGCCCAAGCTGGAGTGCAGTGGCACAATCTCGGTTCGCTGCAAACTCTGCCTCCTGGGTTCACGCCATTCTCCTGCCTTAGCCTCCCGAGTAGCTGGGACTACAGGCGCCCGCCACCATGCCTGGCTAAATTTTTGTATTTTTGTATTTTTATTTTTTTAAAGTGGAGATGGGGTTTCACCATGTTAGCCAGGATAGTCTTGATCTCCTGACCTCGTGATCTGCCCGCCTCGGCCTCTCAAAGTGCTGGGATTACAGGCGTGAGCCACCGCACTCGGCCGTGGTTTTTAAGAGATGGAGTAGTATTGCTATGTTGCCCAGGCTGGTCTTGAACTCCTGGTCTTAAGTGATCCTCCTGCCTCTGCCTCCCGAGCAGCTGGGACTACAGGTGTGAATGGGTGGAAATTCTATGGGCAATTGCTTAAGTCTACTTTTTCTTTTTGTATCTTTCCTAGTGGATTGCTACTTTTATATGAAAAACGAAGTTCTTAAATGGCCTTATAAAAGTATAGATCGTTGGCTCTCTGAGCCTGGGTGTGGAGCTAAGCGGTGAGTTGATGTTTGAGAACGTCAGCCACCCTGTGCAGGACTGTCTGCAGGAGTGATTAGGAAGTCTGAGGCTCAGGGTCTTGCTGTCTGGGGATGTCACCTGAGGAATGAGGGTGTATAAATAGCCTGAACAAAGCCAGTCGAGATGGAGATTGGAGTTCAGATGTTGGAGCAATGAGGGCTGAAGCACTGGGGAGCAGGGACCAATGTTGTCCTAAGGGTGGGTGAGATCCTACCAGATCCTAGCCACTGTGTGATCTGCCCCCTTCTTCCTCCAAGAGCTGACATAGGGGCCCAGCACCAACTGAGCCTTGAGCCCCAGGTACTGCCCCACCCCTGGGTCACCGTGAGTGGTGTGGAGGTAACCAGAACCAATGGAGAAAACTCCCAAATGCTGGTGACCCCAACAACTATCACCTACAGTGAGGCTATCTCAGAGCGGCTGTCCGTGCCTCATCTGATGCTTTCCTGAGAAGCACCTGCCGCTGTGAATGTGGCTAATGCCGTACAGCTGTATCTGCCTCCCAAGACTGGCCCCCAGCCAAAAGGAGTTGCCTCAGCCAGAGGTGCCTGGGGGCTACTCCCTCACCTGCCCGAGGTGGCCCACTGGGACTCCTAAGGGACAGGAGTCTGGCCCCTGCCTCAAGGCTGTGGAAGTCAGAGGTGCCATTTGTGGTCCGGAGCGCCCATGGGATCCAGCTGAGGCTGCACCTGGGTTCTTTCCTGCCTTCTCTCCTGCTTTTCCTCACTCCCTCCATGAGTCACTTGCGGGAGAGACGAGAAGCAGAGGGACTAAGAGAGGTGAGGGGTCTGTGACAGCCGGTACTTGCCTACCTTTGATGGCGGAACAAATTTGAATTTGCCACCTCAAGGGGCCTGAGTATAACAGATGGGTGAGGAATAGATGGGGGATGAGGTGGGTGGGAGAGCCCAGGGCCTGTTCTGAGGAGTGTGGCTCAGGCTGGAAGAGGCCGCTGCTTCCTGACCGCAGGGACCCAGGCTTGGGACTCGATAGGTTGTGGGCTGTGTTTGAGCAGGGGAAGGACGCAGTCCAGCCAAGAAGCCTCCCACACTCGGGGACTGTGCGACTTTTCCTCAGTGCTCAGGGAACCTCTAACTCCACAGTCAGGGGAGGGACAGACCCCGAGCCTCAGACTCCTTTGTCTTTGTCCCCCAGCCCCTCACGCCTGCAGACAGCCTTGCCAGGGTGGCTGACATTCTCCAACATCAACTAATGACTTAGCTAAACACCCAGGCTCGGAGAGCCAGTGACCTCTACTTTTATCAGGCCATTTAAGAAGTTATAATAACAATCCACTAGGAAAGACACAAGAATAGACTGAAGGAGGGACTTGCTTGGCTTGTCCTTTGAGTCAGTGTGCTGGGGGACATGGGCCAACACGTCCTTCCCTCCCTTCCCAGGGCTCATCCCGGAAGAAACCCCAGAAAGCAGCTTCCTCATCGAGGGGGACATCGTCCGGCCGGTGAGTGCACACTCTGACGTGTGTGGGTGCGGATCAGCCCACAGCTGGTGACAGGCCCTCGGAGCCCACCCTGGGTGACATGGGGCCTGATGTGGGAGGGACATACATAGCTTGGTAGCTGCCTCTCTTTGTCAAGGTCAGAGCGACTCTTCTATTAGGAAAAAGGAATAAGCCAGCCTGAATGCTAAGGGAGGCTGGTATCTGAAGTGCTGGCACAGTCGGCCTGAGAGGGTTTCCTGAAGGAGGAGGTTTGAACACTTGACACAGCTTGGTACCCTGCCCAGGGGAGGTGCTCAGATAAAGGAAGAGATGAGCAAGGGTTGGCAGAGTGGCCTGTGGGGGATAAAGGGCCTGGTGGCAGTGGCGACCTGGGGATGGTGGAACAAGGAGTGATATGGAGCCTGACCATCTTGGCTGTGGTCGAGGGGCTGCATCTGAAGGGAGAAGGCTGCTGGGGATTGGGGGTGCCTTGCTAGCAGAAAAGGCAACACTGTGCCCAGGACAGCAGCGCTGTGTTTTAGGTGACTGGGAATGGCAGAAGGCTCCTGAATAGGACAATGACCCAGGGGAAGGCAAGACTGTCTTGCTGGAGGCTGCCACTGATGGCACAGCCTCTGACTGGGCAGGAGAGCCAGAGGCTGGCCCAAGGTTCCTAGGGGACCCCAGGGGCAGGGCAGACCCCTCCGGGTTATCCAGTGAGTGCTTGGGGAGGTGGCATGTGACCACCAGGAGCAGAATCAAATGCCTCCAGCTGATGGTGCAGGCACACTGGGGTGCTGTGGAGCCTGGGCTCTGAAGGGCTGGTTGCTGGAGAGCAGAACAGCGGATGAGGCTAGGGTGCTGCCTCGCTTTCACTCCAAATAGGCTCTGTCCGCATGACCATCCCACGTTCAGGGAAGCCTGGTGGCTGTTCCCCTCTGGAAGGGGCACTGCCCACATGCTGCGGTGGGGTTGCCAGCCCAAGCCCTTCTGATCCAGGGCACCCTGGGGTGCTGGCCTCCTAGCCAACATCCTCAGGGACTAATCTCTTGTTTGCTTGAGACTGCAATTCTTTTGTCATAGGCCAAGGGACTGTCTTGTGCATCAAGGTTCATGTAGCTGGTCCCTTGCCTTCCACGCCTCTGTCCCGTCCCTAATGGTCCCCCATTCCCATGCACACAGGTCCTGACTCCCACATCTTTGGGGTTCTGGTGCCCTGGGGTGTGGCACCCTTGGAGCACAAAGCTTGGGTGGCCTCTGCCCCGGAGGTAGAACTGCTGCTCTCTCCTCAGAGTCCCTTCCGTCTGCTGTCAGCAACCAGCAACAAGTGGCCGACGGGTGGTGGTGGTGTCGTGGAGGTCCCCTTCTTGCTCTCCAGCAAGTACGGTGAGTGAGCGTGGTAGGCTCCCTCCCTTCCTCGGCCCCTTCTTCCAAATGCGGCAGAGGTGCTCCTCTCTTCCTTTTTCCTCTTATACCACCACATCCCCTCCACCTCCCCACCCCAAGAACCCGTCCACAGAAGCCCTTCTGTTCCTGAAGGTCTCCTGAGTCGGGAGGGTTAAAATCCTGGGAGAGCTGATGGGAAGGTGTGTCCAGGGGGATCTGATTCCCCTTGAGACCATGTGGTGTGGAGGACAGTGACCTACCCAAGGTCCCACAGCCAGGGTCTGGTGCCCAGCTTCCTCCTGGCACCACTAGGCTGCCCTTTCTTGATGCTATTTTGGGAGAGTGAGTTCAGAGCTCTGCTCCCAGACCCCCATGTAGAGCTTAAAGACCACCATGGCTCTGGGGTTCAGCCAGGTGGTATCTTTCAGATGAGCCCAGCCGCCAGGTCATCCTGGAGGCTCTTGCGGACTTTGAACGTTCCACGTGCGTCAGGTTTGTCGCCTACCAGGGCCAGAGAGACTTCATTTCTATCATCCCCATGTATGGGTAAGCGCTGGGCGTTCAGCCTGGAATCCACTTGTCTATCGTCTAAAATTTATTTCTGGGCCCATCCCCCAGGGCTCAGTCCCCCTGCCCACCCTGAGGGGTCTGCCCCATGCGAGCTGGACCTCCAGGGCGGGAGGTGGAAAAGGGATGGGAACGGTGCTAGACCCTCATTTACAAAGCCCTCCTCTCCCAGGGGACTCCACCGGGTGGTGAGGAGGGGAGGTTTTGTGGGGCAGACAGTGTGTGAGTCATTGAGTCCTGGCAAGTTCCCTAACTTCTGAACCTCTTCTGCACCCTCTGGGGTGGGAGTGGTGGCGATACCTGCTTCCTAGCTTGTCAGGGGCCTGAGGCGATGTGTGTGAAAGCCTTGGCTCAGGGCTGACTAGGAGGGTGTGTTCACTGAGTGAGCTGCTTCTGTCCTCTGCATTCATATCAGTTCCTGCTGCCTCCCTGCGGCCCAGGCTGGTGATGGGGGTCCGGTATGCCCATTTCACAGAAGTCCAGGCAGTAAAGGGGCTTGGAGAATGGCAAACCTGAGACTAGAACCCAGAGTGGGGCCTGCTTGTTGGGTGTTTGTCTATTTTGTGGTGTGGGGGGAGGGAAAGCCCAGGTCTGTCTGTCTGGGGGGGATCTGGGCTGGCGCTCACCCTGCTTGCTCTCATTGCCCTGCAGGTGCTTCTCGAGTGTGGGGCGCAGTGGAGGGATGCAGGTGGTCTCCCTGGCACCCACCTGTCTTCAGAAGGGCCGGGGCATTGTCCTTCACGAGCTCATGCATGTGCTGGGCTTCTGGCACGAGCACGCGCGGGCTGACCGGGACCGCTATATCCGTATCAACTGGAACGAGATCCTCCCAGGTAAGCCAGGCCACAGGCAGGTCAGGCTGGTGCCGGGGAGGGGACAGCAGGGCTTGGGCCCAAGTTGCCTGGTTCCTATGGATGAGGCTATCCATCCTCCCCACCACCTGCCTGCTTCCTGTGGGGAAGGTGGGGGTTTCGCTTCTCTTTGGGACCTGGAGGTGGTCCAGCTGCTGCTCTGGGCCCCAGGCCTTGATCTGCCCTCCTGTAGTTGTGCCTGAGTTAGGGTGCCACCACCTGCTCTGTCTCGCTTTTCATCCCTGACACTGTCCTCTCCCTGGGGATGGGGCAGGCAGTACCCATGGTGCCTGCTTGTTGAGTACTCCAGCAGCGGCCTCATGCACCAGGCACCACCAGTGTGGGCTGGGGCTGTGTGCCAGCTTGGGGAGCTGAGCCAAAGCAGAACCCCAAGGTAGCAGGCTGTACAAGCCAAGTGCTGAGCCACGGGCTGAGGGCAGCGCTATGGGACTGGGACATGTGCCAGTGAGCAGGCAGAAGAAACGCAGACTGTGGCCGTGGGAGAGTAGAGGCTGGAGGCAGGTGGGCTGTGGTTCCTGTGCTGGCAGCAGCAGCTCTGTGGTGCCGGGGATCAGATTCTGGTGATGGTGGGGTCTCTCCATTCAGGAGGCAGGAAGACCCGCCCCCGAGGGAGGGGCAGAGGAGGTGTGGGTGGGAATCTGGCTTAGAGGGTGGAGTGGGAAGAAGGCCTCCCGCAGGTGGAGGGCATCTAGCACAAGACCTTTCACTGCTGTCATGTTAGCCAGGCGAGGCAGCCAGGGAAGCTGGCTTTTCCCAGCCCCAAACACCGCTTTCTCAGTGGCTCCCAGCAAACACAAGTCACAGAGAAAGGGGTGTCTGGGGCACGTGGGTAGCACCTCACAAAGGGAGGGGATGGACATTGAATCAGACCAGGCTGAGGAGGCAGTGAGGGGGGTGACAAGTGACTCTGTCCTGAAAACAGACTGATCCTTCCCAATGCTCGTGGAACAGTTGTGAAAGGTTACCCTGATAATTTCATGATATGCCATGAAATGCCATGAAAACGTGCAACTCTGAAAGTAGACTAATATAAACATTCTGATCATGATATAAAGTAGAAACCAATACACCAAAACCAAAAGCTTCTCCTGTTTAGAAATTGAAAGAAAACAACAAAACTTTCTTTTAGCTCTGGAGTTAAAGTACAGCTATTCTAAAACAAAAATCATGAAAGACTGTACAAAACCCAGTGGTTCACAGCTAATGCAATGCTCAGAGAAAACGTGTAGACTTACATATCAGTAAACAGAACAAATTGAGCATGTCAACCCAAATTAAATGAAAGCAGGAGGAAATTTAAAAAAGGGTAAAAGCAGAAACTGAGTTGGAAAACACCACTAATTATTCCTAATGATAAAACAGGTTAAAACACCGCTTCCCCAATGGAAAAAGCGAGAACTTGTTTGTTTTCATTTAGGTTAATATGTTCTCATTAGGTTAATATGTACAGAAACTCTGCTAGGGCAGACACATTAATAGCAGTAATTAATTGTTGTGGGGCGGGAAGGTGTGAACGCGGGAAGCGGAGGATGGAATCGGAGACTTTTACTACATCTCAATAGTTGACTTTTCAACCAAATGAATATACTATTTATTCAAAGTGTTTAATGAGTTTTTAAAAGGAAGAAATAAGAGCTCGAGGGGCAGCTGTTAGGCAGGTGATGGGGTATGAAGGTGCTGGAGCGCTGGACTGCTCCGTGGAGAAGCTGCAGTACCGAGGTAGGGTGTATGGGCGGCTGGCTGGGTTTGAGGGAATTGGGGGGGGGGGTGCAAAGATAGAGGGGCTGCCTCTGAAGGCAGGAAGGAACCTTGCCCCTCCCAGGTCTGAGGGACCTGAGCGAGGAGGAGAGGGGCTCCAAGTCTGGGGAAGTGTTGTGGCAGGAAGGTGGGCCTGTGACTGGGGACTGGGGGTCACCACTGCCAATGTCAGTGTGGTGGTTTTTCAAATCTGGGTCAAGGAATAGACATTGCGTCTAGGGTGGGAGGGGCATGTGAGACCCTGAGCAGTGTGTGACCCGTGGCAGCTGTGGGTTATGCAGAGACGAGCCCCGTGCAGGACGAATATGCAAGGAGGCAGGATGGGTGGAGAGAACTGCTACGAGGTGATGGTTGGCCAGCCATGGGGTCCCTGTGCCTCCAACCCAACTAGTATAGGTTGGGGTTCCTCCTGGCGCTGGGGAGAGTGGGGCTGGTGCCAGAAACAGCATGGTGGCTGCGGGCTCAGTCCCTCAGCTTGGGTAAGTTACGAGCTCCCAGAAGACTCTCCCAGCCATTGCCTGCCCTTTCTTGCCCGCCCTTTCTTGCCCGCCCTTTCTTGCCGGCCCTCTTTATATGTCAGTAAGTTGTATTGTTTCTGTATTTTTAGGATTTG
>NW_016821659.1:510387-519828 GCF_001698545.2 Rhinopithecus bieti | reverse complement strand
CCTCTCCCTCTGCTGCCCCAGCCTCTCCCTCTGCTGCCCCAGCCTCTCCCTCTGCTGCCCCAGCCTCTCCCTCTGCTGCCCCAGCCTCTCCCTCTGCTGCCCCAGCCTCTCCCTGGTCTGGACTCGGGTCTCCCTCTGTGATGCACTATGGGAGGTGAGGACCCTGCCCCCTTCTCCCTCTGCTGCCCCAGCCTCTCCCTGGTCCAGACTCAGGGGTCTCCCACTGGGTTCCAGGCTTGCCTTCAGCCGGCGCGGGCTGCCCACCATCACACCGCTTTGGGCTCCCAGCGTCCACATCGGCCAGCGATGGAACCTGAGTGCCTCGGACATCACCCGGGTCCTCAAACTCTACGGCTGCAGCCCAAGTGGCCCCAGACCTCGTGGGAGAGGTGAGTGGCATGGCAGGAAGGTGACTGGAACCTGGAGAAGGCACCTGTGCTCTAATGGTGTCAGGGAGGGTGACACGGAGGGAGATGAGGTTGCAGGGACAGCAGGGTGAGATCACGGAGGCTTGCCACAGGACACAGAACAAGCACTTGAGGAAAGTGAACACTCACTCTGACTCAGCTCTGACCAAAGAGGAACAGGGCTCACTATCTTAGCCTAGATAATAAACATCTACCAAAAACCTAGAGCAACATTTCAGGGTAAAACATTAAAACAGGGACCAAGACAACTTTTCCCACTATTGTCCTGCCTCCTCCACGTTGTGTGGCAGTGGAGGGCCTGGGCACTGAGGTAGAGCCAACGAAACTAAAGGTCCGAGGATTGGAAAGGAAGCAAAAACATGGTTCATAATAGATGATTACCTGTTTTGAAAGCAACAATCCATAAACAATTTATTAGAACTAATATTTAGAAAAGGTAAATACAGTTAATATAAAATCGTATTTTGTACACCCAGTTAGAAACACAATTGTTAGTAAACATACCATTATTATAGCAATCATAAAGGTCCCAAGGAATAAATCTGACAGCTATATCAAACATTTGAGGAAAAATGAACCTTTATTAAAATCATTAAATAATACTTAAATACAGAGAAATACACCTGTTATTGAAAGGAAGGCAATGTTATAAAAATTCAGTCTTCCCAAATTAATCTATAAATTCCCACTCAAAATACCAGTGTTGATCTTGAGAGAGTGATACATACTTTCTTTTCTTTTTTAAAAAAAGTTGGAGTCTCACTCTGTCACCCAGGCTGGAGTGCAGTGGCACAATCTCGGCTCTCTGCAGCCTCTGCCTCCGAGGTTCAAGTGATTCTTGTGCCTCAGTCTCCTGAGTAGCTGGGCTTACAGGTGCCCGCCACCACACCCAGCTAATTTTTGTACTTTTAGTAGAGACAGGGTTTCACCATGTTGACCAGGCTGGTCTCGAACTCCTGACCGCAAGTGATCTGCCTGCCTTAGCCTCCCAACTGACGGGGTGATTATAAAGTTTTTATATGAAAATATGAAAGGTCAATAACAGCCGAGACATCCCTGAAGGAAAAACTAGAAAGACTTGCCCTAGCAGATATTAGTCATGTAGTTCATGAAACGTCTTTATGTAAAGGCATAGCACTGGGGCAAGGCTAGACAGTTGCCCACTGGAACAGAACCAAATTCAAAAACAGACCCCATTCAGAAGCAGAGCTTTGATAGAGGGCCACTGATGATCACTAGCGAAGGACAGTTAAGTTACTTGTCTTAGAGCCTTTTAACATCTATTTAAAAATTCCTAACTCATATCATGTGCAAATAACTCGGGATGCATGAAAGACACATGTAATACACTTTAACACATCTAGGAAAAAAAATATATAGTAAGATCGCTTCATGGACCTTGGATACGGGAATGATTGCTTAAATGAGATACAGCACTAATTGTAAACTAAGAAAGATTCATAAATTCAACTACATTAATTATAACTTTGTCCAAAGGCACCAAAAAGAAAGTGAAAAGAACAGGTTTACAAATGAAATGATTTTTTTTTTTTTTTTTTTTGAGAACAGTATCAATCTTTTTGCCCAGGCGGAGTGCAATGGCACGTCTGGCCTCACCTGCAACCTCCGCCTCCTGGGTTCAAGTGATGGTCCTGCCCTCACCCTCCCTTGTAGCTGCATTACACGCAGGTGCCACCATGACTGGCTGATTTTTTTTTCTTTTTTTTTTTTTGAGACGGAGTCCTTGCTCTGTTGCCCGGACTGGAGTGCAGTGGCCGGATCTCAGCTCACTGCAAGCTCCGCCTCCGGGTTCCCGCCATTCTCCTGCCTCAGCCTCCCGAGTAGCTGGACTACATGGCGCCACGCACCTGCCCGGCTAGTTTTTGTATTTTTAGGTAGAGACGGGGTTCACCGTGTTACCAGGATGGTCCCTCGATCTCTGAACCTCGTGATCCGCGAGCGTCTCGGCCGGCCCAAAGTGCTGGGATTACTTACAGGCTTGAGCCACCACGCCCGGCCTTGATTTTGTATTTTTAGTAGAGACGGGTTTCACCGTGTTTGCTAGGCTGGTCTTGAGCTCCTGACCTCAGGTGATCCCCCTGCCTCAGCCTCTGAAAGTACTGGGATTACAGGTGTAAGCCACTGTGCCTGGTGTGTGTGTGTGTGTATATACACACACATACACACATTAATACAAGAACAAACCAGCTGAGCATGATGGCTCTTGCCTGTAATCGCAACACTTTGGGAGGCTGAGGTGGGTGGATCGCTTGAGCTTAGGAGTTCAAGACCAGCCCGGACAACACAGTAAGACACCATCTCTGGAAAAAACCAGTGGGGGATAGTGGTGTGCACCTGTGGTCCCACCTACTCAGGGAAGCCGAGGCAGGAGAATCACTTGAACCCAGAGGCAGAGGTTGTAGTGAGCCAAGATCGTGCCACTGCACTCCAGTCTGGGTAACAGAGCCAGACTCTGTCTCCAAAAAAAAAAAAAAACCCATCAAACAGAAAAACGGGAAGAGACTTAGCAGACATCTGAGACCAAATGGGAAACACACTAAAGATATTCAACCTCAGGAATTGAAGACATGTGAATGAAGACTACCATACCATTCTATAGCCACTAAACTGGACACTTCAAAGGCCAATGATACCAAATACTGGTAAGGATATAGAGTGATGAATGAAAATGCTAGACCCTATTGATAGGAATATGAGTGGCTGTACCCAATTTGGAAAATAATTTGACATCCTGAAGACTGAAGTGTACATAACCCCTGACCTGGATTCTACTCCTAGGTTATCTTGCATGCAAATACCCTTTCCCTCCCCTCACTACCTGCTCCTGCCCCCAGCTCCAGGTAATCACTAACCTACTTTGCCTCTCTGGATTTGCTGATCCCAGACATTTCGCATAAGTGGAACCATAACACATAGCCTCTTGTGTCTGGCTTCTTAATGTTTTCAAGGTTCATCCACGTTGTATGTATCAATAACATTGCTGAATAACATTCCATTGGATAGATATGTCACATTCACCAGTTGAGGGACATTTGGGTTTTTACTTTGCGGCTACTATGAATAGAGCTACTATGGACATTTATGTACAAGATTTTGTGTCAACATGTCATTTCTTTTGAGTATACAGCTGGGAATGGAATTGGTAGGTCCTACAATAACTCCATGTTTAACTGCTAAGATATAGTCCAGTGGATGCACCATTTTTATTCCCACCAGCGGTATACAAGGGTTCTGATTTATCCCATCCTTGCTGACATTTGTTATCTATTTTGATTAGAACCATCCTAAGTGAGTATGAAGTAGTATCTCATTGTAGTTCGGAGTTGCATTTCCCTAGTGACTAATGTTGAACATCTTTTAAAATGTGCACGTTGGTCATCTGTATCTTGGGAGAATGCTCATATCCTGTTTTTCTTCAGTTGGGTTGTCTCTTCTGAGTTGTAAGAGTTCTTTATATATCTTTATATGAGGGACACATGTCCCTCATCAGATGTTGCCCTTAAATATTTCATCACATCCTATGCTTCTTGTTTTCTCCACTTTTCAATGATGTCCTTTGAACACCAACATCTGAAATGTGGAAAGTTCAACTGACCCATTTTGTCACTCCTTTTTGGTGTCTATGATGCCTTTGCCTAACCCAAGGTCATGGAGATTTGCTCCTTTTTTCATGTAAGTCTTAGTTTCAGGTTTTACATTTCGGTATACGACCCATTTGGAGTGAACCCTTGAACAGGGTGTAAGGAAGGGGTCCCACTTCATTCTTCATGTAACTAGCCAGTTGCTCAGCACCACTCTTTCCCCTACACCTTTTTTTACTAGACTAAGTATCTTCTATTTCTTTCTTTCTTTTTTTTTTTTTTTTTGAGACGGAGTCTCGCTCTGTCGCCCAGGTTGGAGTGCAGTGACCGGATCTCAGCTCACTGCAAGCTCCGTCTCCCGGGTTTACGCCATTCTCCTGCCTCAGCCTCCCGAGTAGCTGGGACTACAGGCGCCTGCCACCTCGCCTGGCTAGTTTTTTGTATTTTTTTAGTAGAGACGGGGTTTCACCATGTTAGCCAGGATGGTCTCGATCTCCTGACCTCGTGATCCGCCCGTCTCAGCCTCCCAAAGTGCTGGGATTACAGGCTTGAGCCACTGTGCCCAGCCTACTAAGTATCTTCTAAAAAAAAAAAAAAAAAAAAAAAAAACCCTAAAGAATAGATGTAATAAGAAATTTGTGTGTAATTTCTTTTGTTGAGATGGGAGTCATGTGTGCCTCAGCCTCCCGAGTAGCTAGGATTACAGGTGAGCACCACCATGCTGGCTGTTTTATATTTTCAGTAGAGACAGGGTTTTACCATGTTGGCCAGGCTGGTCTTGAACTCCCGACCTCTAGTGATCCGCCTCCCTCAGCCTCCCAAAGTACTGGGATTACAGACGTGAGCCACCGTGCCTAGCTTTGTGTGTAATTTTTCTAGAGGTTTGACTACCATGACTATGGAATTGGGAGGTAGTGGAAAGGTCTGTGGTCAAGGGATGGGTCTATCAAGATGGTGAGCATGACAGTGCATTTGGATGCTGGAACCATGACCTGCTGGAAGAGCGGTGGGTACAGTGGGGAGAAAGGACACCCAGAATGTTTGGAAAAAGGCTGCCTGTGGTGGGAGCTGAGGCACTTCCTTGGATCTAGCGGGAAGGAAGAAGACAGGAATAGACCCAAGTCTGCAGGAGGATCTTGACAGTATGGATGCGGGGGCCTCTGTTACATAGAGGTGAGGCCACCAGAGGTAGGGAGAGGGGGATGGAAATAAAGGAGATGTGCCTCTGCTGACTGAAGAGTGGGAGATGCCTGGTAGAGGTGGGGGATGCCAGCGCTCTAGGACTGGGTCTGGTGGCAGTTGTGACGGCAGGGAAAGGGGGTTGAGGCTGCCTCCGAGGGGCTGACAGCCATGGGGGCTGTGGAGCCTGTGTACGTGGGAGTGATCTGAAGTGGGGAGGGCTGCTGTAGGAAGATGCTGGGCCTGCGGAGTGTCTGCAGAGCCGCACTACCTCAGTGTGCACAGGTGGAGGGGGTGCTGTGGAAGGTGGCCCCCAGTAACGGGCTGCAGTGGTGGGAGCTCCTGGTGTTGACGAGATCCAGAGGGAGGTGTGGGCTGTGAGCTCCTGGTGTTGACCAGATCCAGGGGGAGATGTGGGCTGTGAGCTCCTGGTGTTGACCAGATCCAGAGGGAGGTGTGGGCTGTGAGGCTGACAGGACCTGGTAGAAGAGTCACCAGTTGTAGCGTGGCGATGAGGATTTGGTCAGGGTCAGCTGAGGGAAGAGGCTCCTGGTGAAGCCCTTGCTGCGTGTGCAGGAGGAACTGGGATGGGAGGCAGTGCTGAGGGGCGGGGGCCAGCCAGGGAACATGGGCTTAAATGAGGAAGAGTGCCCACAAAGAGGTGGGGTACAGTCACAGTCTGGCATGCCAGTGAAGAAGGAAGCCCCAACCTATCTCCTGGCACAGTGCAGGATTTGGATGTGGCCGTTAAGTCCAGGAACAGTTCTAGGGCAGGTCTTGGGTTCGGGGCAAGTGGTGAGGTATGGCCGCGGGCAGAGCAGCCTGGGTGAAGGGTCCGGAAGGTGGGCACTTTGGTGCTGGGTCAGGGACTGAACTGTCCCAGCAGTCTCGGGTGTGAATGAGGCAGTGGTAGAAGCCTGAGTGGCCTGACGTTCTGATGGTGACTTCGGGGGCCAGGCAGGGAAGCGATGGGATGGCTTCATTGTCCTGGTCTCTGGTAGTGTGGAATCCAGTACTGGAGGCATTAGGCGGTGGCATGGGTGGGCACCACTCCGGTGAGCCAGGCTCCTCGTCCCTGTGAGTAACGCTAAAGCCAGCTCTGGCTCTATACAGCCAGGCCACATGTCATCCTCCAGTTCTGAGGTTCTACCTCCTGTCTCTCCTGTTGCAGGGTCTCAAGCCCACAGCAGTGGTAGGAGCCCCGCTCTGGCCTCCCCATCCCTGCAGCAGCTTTTGGAGGCACTGTCAGCGGAATCCAGGAGCCCCGACCCCAGCGCTTCCAGTGCGGGAGGCCAGCCTGTTCCTGTGGGGCCTGGGGAGAGCCCACGTGGGTGGGAGTCCCCTGTCCTGAAAAAGCTCAGTGCGGAGGCCTCGGCAAGGCAGCCTCAGACCCTGGCTTCCTCCCCAAGGTCAAGGCCTGGAGCAGGTGCCCCCGGTATTGCTCAGGAGCAGTCCTGGCTGGCCGAAGCATCCACTGAGCCCACAGCCCCATCTTCAGAAGCAGGAATCCAGCCAGTCTCTGTCCAGGGAAGCCCAGCTCTGCCAGGGGGCTGTGTACCTGGAAATCATTTCTAGGGGAGGTCCAAAGATTAAGCCTGTGGCTTCTGTCCCCAGGTAGGGAGGGCATCCTCTGCCCAGTGGAGCTGAGTCATCTACCTCTTGGCTCCTCTGGGCCACCCCGTCTTCCAGCCCTAACCTACCACCCCATCTCAGAGGGCCGGCCTCTTCCCGTCTCTCCACGGTGTTCCCCTAAGGGCTCCTAGGGCCAGGGGTTCTTCTAGCCTTGTCATAGGGGAAGGCAGGCCTGGCTCTGCCTGCTCTTGACTTTTGCCCCAGCCCTGGAAGATGCTGGGAATGGGAGGTGACATTCTCCAGGGATGGGTCCTGGAAGGGGTGGGGAAGAAGTAGGTTCCAGTCATGCAGAATCCTGGAATCCCTCCTGTGCCTGAGGCCCTACCCCCAGCATAGACTAATGGTGTCCCTACCTCTCCCTTGGGGTAACCCTGTGGCTGGGACCCTGGGCACAGCCTCCCATCCCACCCAACATGCCCAAGTATGGAGGATGTTCTGCGGCGGTGTGGCCTCCAGCCCTTCTCTCCAGGAGGCTTTGAGAGCCCAACTCAGTCCCCTGCAGAGCAGGAAGGTGCTGGGCCAAGGGCCGCCACCGTGGGGGAGAAAAAGATGTGGGGCCTCCCCGGATTGCACAATGGGAACCCCAGCTGGGCTCCGAACAGAGGACTCGGTCGTCTCTACCCCAGAACGCTATTCCCTGGAGCTCAGCCAGGCGCAGCCTTGGAAGGAGAAAGGGCTGGGGTTACCTGGCCTGGCCGCCTCCAGGCAGGCCCCACTTCTCCTCTGCCCCAGCTCCTGGCCTGGCCTCCTCCAGGCAGGCCCCCCTTCTCCTCTGCCCCAGCTCCTGGCCTGGCCTCCTCCAGGCAGGCCCCACTTCTCCTCTGCCCCAGCTCCTGGCTTTCCCTGTGAGGTTTGTCCCAGGCATGAAGAAAGCATCCAGGGTGCCAATGAGTGGGCCTGGGCCAGAGGCCCCTCAGACCCCAAGGGTACTGTTTTGGTGGCCTTTGAGAGGGTCAAGGAAGGCCTGCTTGGGGTGGAAGGGGGTAGGAGGCCCACATGTTCGGGGAGGGAATAAAGTGGAGTGTGCTCCTGCCTCCTGTGTGCCTTTAACGCCCCTTGCCCTCTGGGGCCCCAGGTGGCTCTCCCCCCTTCCAGGGAAGACAGACTTCAGTGAGTGCTCCAGGGGTCCTGGCCAGGAAGCAGCAGGGCAGGGCTGAAGCTTGAAGTTCCCAAGTTGCTGTTTGCCAGCCTTGTGGAGGGTCAATGCTGGGGCCGCCCTGGGGACACTGTGGCCTCTGCCTTCAGTCGGCCTTGGGTTTCAGTCGTGAGTCACGAATTCTGAGACTGAACAGCGGCCCAGTCCTGGGCATTAGCACTAGGGAAGGACTGCAGGGAGGTGCTGTTCCTCCTCTTGCTCCTGGCTGGGGGACTGTGGTCTGCATGAGTATAGAGTGGATAGGGACTCTGGCCATGCCCCTAGGAGTAGGGGACAGCTCTGCTGGGAGGCTCCCAGGCAGAGACCTTGAGGCAGCCCTAGGACAGAGGCAGTACATGCAATGCCCCATTTATCAAGGACAGAGGCTGGCACGCCTCTCGGCCTCTGCTGCTGGGTGGAAGGAGGTGCTGTGCTTCATGCCTGGGGAGGCCCCTGGCTCTAAGGTCACCCATCACCAGCCTCCATTAGGATTTGGCTCTTGGTCTGATCCTGGGTTCTCTTAAAGATGCCACTTGTCTGAGCCTGGTGGCTTAAGGGGAGGGCAGGGACAAAGTTGTCCTTTGAGCCCCAGCCTGAGTAGTAGTAGGAGTAAACGGAAGGCCGTCCACTCCGCGAAAAACTCCTCTCCTTAATTGCTGCCTGGCCAACAACTACTTTGCGCACTCGTTCCTCATTATACCCTCATGCCCTACCCCCTTACTAGGCCGAGACATCCTGAGCACCTTAAAGGCCTCCATATACATTCCCACCAACTCATCCACTCCCCTTCAACCCCCTCATGACCTGTTGTTCATGCTTTGTGCATGCGCACACGTTCCTCCTATGCCACCCCCACCCCCCATCTTCCCTATTTTTGTACACCCTCAAGTGTGGGACACTTCCACCCCGGTCATAGCTGCTCACCACCCACCAGTTCTCGTCAAGCTCAAAGATCCCACTCGTTTCCCAAACCGCCCCCAATTCTCTCTCTCTCCGACACATCTACAAGGTTTAAAGCCAATTATCTGGAAAGAGAGAGGGTTTTTAACCACCTGCGGTACCCCTATTATCAACAAAAACCAAATACTCAAACTACTGGATGCACTGTCGGCACCTTCCAAGGTAGCCATTATACATTGTAAAGGCCACCAAACTCCATCTAACCCGGTAGCAGCTGGCAATAGTTTTGCCGACACCACTGCCAAATCGGCTGCCGGATTCTCCACCCCCACGCTTCCCTCTATTTGTTTTCTCTCTCCTCAATATACCCCTATTTACACCCAAGAGGAAAAGGCCAAACTATTACAAAATCCAACAGCCAAACTAACTACAGACGACTGGATATATATTGATAACAAATTAGTCATTCCTGAAACACAACTCCATACCATTCTAACAGACATACATAATTCTTTACATATAGGACCCAAAGCCTTATACGATTTTCTAAATCCCCTCCTCCACT
>NW_016821659.1:428674-508417 GCF_001698545.2 Rhinopithecus bieti | reverse complement strand
ACGGAGAAAAACCAGAACCCGCCTAGCCACGCCTACCGCCCGGCCCCGACCCGCCTATGTCCCGCCCACTGCCCTCCCACTCCCAGGCCCAGGACATAAAAGCCGCTCCCGGCGGGCACGCTGGGCGAACTTCCTCAGCCCCCACTCCTGTCGGGACTACATTAGGAACCTCGCCGGAGAGCTCCACTGGGCGACTCCCTTGGCCTCCCCTGCCGGAGACCGACGGACCTCACCCCTCCCCCACAAAGCTGGCTGACCAAAAAATAAATTTGCAGTTTTGCTCCTAGCCTTGCCTACTCGCTGGTCCTTTAATACTTGCCCTGGTGAGCCTGGAAAGCAAATCAGTTTCCTGGAAAGCAAATCAGTTTCCTAGAAAGCAAATCAGTTTCCTAGAAAGCAAATCATTAACCAAGCCCAGGCAGCTAGCCACCCCTCCCAGGGGTCTGTGGCCTGTTCACTTCCCCAGTCACCGACCATGTAGCTGTGTAGGCTCAATTTGTTCACTCATCCAACATACTAGGCACTCTCTGTTCTGCTGGGAATAGCAGTGAGCAAGGCGGGTTCCTCTTCTTATGGAGCTTATTCAGGGCGGGGAGGGTTGGAGAATAAGTCAGCAAACCAGAAAACATCTGGCATTGGCAAATGATGGCAGAAGGGAGCACCCCTTTAGGCTGCTGGTTAGGAAGGGCCCCTCTGAGGATGTGACATTTCAGCCTAGCCCTAAATGGCAGGAGACTGCCTGTGAAAATTCAGGAACTGAGTAGCCAGTGCAAAGGCCCTGAGGCAGGGAAAAGCGAGGTGTGTCGGGTCTGTGTAACTGGCAGGGTGAGGGGGCCACAGCCAAGACAGAGATGGGGAGGGTTTTATTCCACAAGCAACAGGCGGTAGCCACTGGAAGGTTTGAAGGAAGATGGTGCCACATCTGACTTCAGGTTTAAAAAGTCAACGCATTCTGGAGAATGGGCTGGAAGCAGAACAGCTGGGAAGCCACTGCGGTTGTGCAAGGGAGAGGGGCTACAGAGATGGACAGGAGCAGATGCTTTTGGAGCGTTTAGGGGTCACGGTGGCCCCACTCGTGATTGCACGTGTGGGGTGAGGGCACAGGCTCTGGGTGGGGAGCTGCACCGTTCACTGAGAATCCAGCACTGAGGACCTTGGGGCAAGGCAGGGCTGGGGCAAATGGGTATGTCAAGTCTGAGGTGTCCAAAGGGGTCAGAGAGTAGGTGGGCTGAAGGAGCCTGGAGTTCAGCAGGGAGAGCAGTTCAGGAGGTGCCTGGGAAAGTGCTGTCGCATCTAAAGGGGAGCCATGGGTGTAGAAGAAGAGGAAGGATCCCCAGACTGAGTTAGGGTGCTGCATTTAGAGCAGCATTTCTTAATCTTAGTGTTTCAGCATTTTGTACCTGGTAATTCTTTGTGGTGGGGGCGGTCCTGAACCTTGCAGGACGTTTGGCAGCATCTTTGGCTCCTACCCACAGATGCCAGTAGTGGCCCCTGTATTCCAGACATTGCCCAACGTCCTTTAGAGCGGGAGAGAGAATCACTCTTAGCAAGAACCTTTGATTTAAGAGTTTGGGAGAAGAAAAGGCTGCAGAGTGGCTTTCAAGGCAATCGCAGACCCTGTGAGTGTTCCAGGGGAAGGGCTGCTATGCCAAGTGCTGCCGAGAAAGAGGGCAGAACAAGCCTGGTGCTTGGTGATGTGCAGTAGGGCATGGCCCACAGAAGACCCTTGGTGGAGGGTCTGCAGATGCCCTGCTGGGGGTTAAGGAGAAGGTGAGGAGGCTATGGGAGGCAGCAGAAAGGGGACAGGGCTGGGCGGGGCGGGGGGGGGGGTTCTAAGGGGTGAGGCTGGCTTTGTAGAATAGAGGCAGTGACCATAAGCGGGGGATAACTGAAGTGGGGAACCTTGGGGTGAGATGAGAGGGGTTGGGCTCTAGGGCACAGGCTGAGGACTTGCTCTTCAATCAGCAAAGAGAGTTTGAGGTCAGATGCAGGCGGGCGTCAGGGGAGGTGGTGAGTTCCTGCCTGGACTTCCGTTTCCCCCTAAGTACCAGGCGGAGTCACAGCCTGGGGGGCAGAGGAGCGGCTGGGAGGTTGGAGAGGGAGGGAGGGATGCCAATTTTAACAAGTGGGAAAGTGAATGTACTAGGGAAGTTTGGAGATTTGTGGTCAGGAATTTAGAGCAAGGCCAGTCGATACAGAGAGTGTTTTGCTCCGGAAAGAGCAGCTGCTTGGTCAAAGGCAGGCAGTGGGTAGATGATTTAGGTTCGACCAGAGCTGGGGTTTTGTCAAGATCTTTATGCAGAGAGGACGACTGACTTCTATCATAGAGGACGTGACCCAAGGATCTGGGAAGTGGGGAGGTTGGGGCATACAGGATGGTCTGGGGATAAGAGTCCCATGGACTGAAAGGCTGGTTTGTGGTGGGCGGGGGGAGGCATCTGGAGAAAGGTGGGGTATGTGGCCCAATGGGGGTCTGTCCCAGTGGACCCTTAGGGGAGGGAAGGCACTGTTGTGAGCTGCTGGAGCCCCAGCCCAGGAGATCTGGTGGCACTCTCTCACCTCTCAGGCCTGGAGAAGTGGCTCCATGGCTTCCAACTAAGGTCTCACAGCCAGCGATGGGACAGCCATCTTGCCCTTCTTTGGAAAAGGTGGATCGCTTCCATGGCTAGGTACTTTCCCCATGGCCCCTCTTCCCAAGGACATCCCTCCAGGGCACCCTCACTTGGGCTGTCTTAGAATGCTCATGTGGGCCAGGCGCGGTGGCTCAAGCCTGTAATCCCAGCACTTTGGGAGGCCGAGACAGGCGGATCACGAGGTCAGGAGATCGAGACCATCCTGGCTAACACGGTGAAACCCCGTCTCTACTGAAAAAAAAAAAAAAAAAAAAAACAAAAAACTAGCTGGGCAAGGTGGTGGGCACCTGTAGTCCCAGCTACTCGGGAGGCTGAGGCAGGAGAATGGTGTGAACCCGGGAGACAGAGCTTGCAGTGAGCTGAGATCCGGCCACTGCACTCCAGCCCGGGCGACAGAGCGAGACTCCGCCTCAAAAAAAAATAGAATGCTCGTGTATGTGTGCACTGTTGCCTGCTGCCACTGTCCCTCACGGCCAATGACCTTGTGCCAGGTACTGGGGACAGAGCAGGGATGTCCACTGTGCTGGTGTGCACTGTTGCCTGCTGCCACTGTCCCTCACGGCCAATGACCTTGTGCCAGGTACTGGGGACAGAGCAGGGATGTCCACTGTGCTGGGCAGGGGCAATGTAACAAACCCATCAGACACCATCTGGGTACAGTGTGCTGAATGTGGAAGTGGTGCCGCCTGGGATCGAGGAACCTGGAGAATGGAGGTCCTCCTCTGCCTGAGAGCGTGGTAACTGGTGAGTGGGCCTTGAAGTGTGAGTAGGAGCCCACCAAGCACAGAAGGAAGGGTGACAGGGTAGTTTCATCATAGCAAACAGCCTCAGGGAAGGTCTGGAGAGTGGAGACCCAGGGCACTTCCAGAGTCCAACACTGGCCTGGCAGGGCATGGATGGAGGGCTGGAGGGCAGGGATCCACATTGTGCCCTGCCTGCCCACTCCCCTGCTATGCATCTGGGAATGCTCCAGCTGCTCCTGCTGCTGGCTGTTGCTGGTCCGGAACTGAACTATGCCTATCTCTGTGGAACAGGATGTCAGCGCAAGGTCAGGTCTAGTTTGGGAAGAGCTAAAGGAAGCCTTGCTATGGCTAGTAGGCTCCAATTCCTGCACCTGGCAGCCTCATGGGGCTGGTTGGAGCAGGCAAGACCTGAAGGGGGGGGGGGTGTGTGGGAAGACAGTGAGCCTCAGAGAGGAGCAGGAGCTGAGTTATGTTATGGCCCGCACGGTCCTGGAGACCCAGTGCACCCACACTGCCCTTGTCCATACTGGAATGGAGCTGTGAGGAGATGGCTGCAGTAGAAGGCGACAGCCTGGGGCAGTGGTATGGATGCCAAAGCAGCTCCTGCTGCCCGGAGGGCACATATCTCCCAGGTCTGCCAGCTGTAGACTCTGTCCCTGGCTGTCCCCACCTGGCCTCGTGCCCAGCTGGCCCAACGAAAGATGCCTAGCAAGGCTTGACACTGAGTAGACCCAAAGTTGTCATTTCTAGGAAGGCCCAGGTGAGCGTCCTCAGTGGGGACTTGCAGGGTGGGGAGGGCACACGGGCAACCCAATCTCAGCTCCTGCAGCACCCCTTGAAGGAAGATGGGTCAGAAGACAAAGGCTGATGCTGGCTGTAGAGTCTGGGGAGATACTCACTGGCCCCCAGCCCACGTGTGGTTGGAGATGAAAAGGCCGTTCCTCCCACGTGGGCCTCTGGCAGGCCCAGACTGTGCAGGCCTTGGGAGCCCCGGGACGGGCAGGCACTTGCCTAAGTAGCTGCTCCCAGGCTCTCATGGCCATCCTCTGTCCTTCCTCAGGGAAGGGGCTACTGGCATCTCTCCATCACTGGTGATGTATGCCCAGGCGGTGCCCAGGCCCTGCCCAGCCCAGAGGGTGGGAAAGACATCCAGGAAACTGTGTCTAGCAGAGTGGTGGGTTTCCAGCTGAAGCCTGGGGTTGGGGGTGGGGAGGAAGCTGACTGCCCTGTCCGAACCCAGCCCTGGCAGCATCTACCCCAGGGGCTGTGGGCACTTGCACCTCACCAGAAGCTGGGGAGTCTGGCAGAATGACAGGGATAGGGGGATCAAGGAGGCACCTACTCCCAGCACCCCCCTGTGGCTGGGGGACTGGTCTGGGTACCTGAGATGGGCACCTCCCACCTGAGCCTGGGGAGGCGCTAGATGTTGTCTGTGGGCACTGAGAGGCCACGTGCTCTGCTCCCATGGAGGGGGCAGGGAAGAGAGGAGGTCCAGCAGGTTGGACGGGGCCTGGGGGGAGCCCCACTGTCAGAGGTGGACTGGTGCTTATTTACACAGAGGGTGCCTTGCAGAGTTGGGCTGTGAATAAGAGGCCTCGCTCAAGGCGGGGCTTATGACATTAGCGGCTCCAGAACCGGGGGGAAAATGCCCTCAGGGCTGCCCAGGCTGGTGTTGGTGGCGGTGTGACAGGGAGAGTGAGGGGGGCCCCGAGGGAGAGCAGTTGCTCATAGCTCTTTGAAGGCAAGTGGGGGGCCTTAGTCTGAAGTTTTTGTTTTTCACCCCAATGCTCTTTCCACTGTCACCCCCAGAAGAGCTTCAGTGTATATCGGGGGGCGGGGGGGAGCCAGGCAGGACCGCAGCAGGGAGGAAGGGTCAACCCTCCCTTTCTTGGAGTTGTGTGACAAAGCCCCACCCTTTGCTCCCCCACCGCAAGGTCTCCTTGCTTTATTCCCAGGAAGGGCCCTCCCCTTCGCATCGGTCAAGGGGCGGCAGCTCGCCCCGCGCCCCGTACAAACCCTTGGCTGAGTCGCAGTTGACGCTGTGATTTGAGTCCAAGCCAGTTTCCCTCTTACCTCCTTTGCCCTTAATGGAGGAAACTGAGGCAGCTGCGGAGACACAAGAAGCCGAAGTCCTAAGTCCTAGGCTGCAAGCGGTGGCTCCGGGACCCGGGCTGGGCTCGCGGGCGGCAGCAGGGGGCGCTCGCAGGCCGGGACGTGCCCTCCTCCCTCGGCGCTCGCCCGACGGAGCCGGTCCGCGAGGGGAAGCGCCCGGGAAGGGTCGGGCCGGCTCCCCGCTCCCCCACCTCTCCGCGGGGAGTCTCCACGGCCGGCCGGGCGGGGCTGTGGTGTGTTACGACCCGGCGCCCCAGCCCCAGGCCCGCCCCGCCCTCCCTGCTGGCTCCCGGGCGGCTGGTGGGAGAGCAGCACGCACCCGCGCCCGGCCCAGCCCAACTCCTCGGGAGGAGGGTCCCGTCCTGGTGCCGGCCCGCGCGCCAGCTCCGCGTCCCGGCTCCCGGTACCCACCGACCCCTCCACAGCTGCACGCGTCCTGCCCGGGGGCCGAAGACCCCCGCTCTCCCGAGGTGCGGCCGCCGGGAGGGAGGCAGGGAGGCAGCAGAGGCGCGCGGCGGGGTCGGGCGCGGAGTCCCGGGGCTCACGCCTCCCGCAAAGCCGCACCTTCCCCGCGCCACCTCGGTCCTGGCCGCGCGCAGCCCCCGCCTCCCTTCCGCGCCCGCGCCCGCCTCCAGTCTCCGCCCTCCCAGCCGCGCGCCCTGCTCCCGGCTCCCCTGCAGGCGCTGCTGGGGCGAGAGCCCGCGAGCTGAGCGGGCGCAGGGTCCTCCGCGCCTCCTCCGAGAACCGGCCCAGCCTGGCCCGCGCCCCCAGTCCAGCGCGTCCAGCATCCGCGTGGCGGGAGGGCGCGACTTTTTCCGGTCCCGCGTGGGACGGGGACGCCGGCGGGACAACTTGGAAAACTTCTCGGGGGCAGACGGCAGGGACCCCGGGCGCGGGTGGAGGAAGATGTAGGAGGGCGGCGGCTGGTCCCGGGTGTTCCCGACCTCCTAGGCCCCGCTCGTCCGGGCCATGGGGCTCCAGCGCCCTCGGCGCCGCTGTAGGGGCGCCGCTCTCGTCTAGCCGAACCGGGCAGCGCTGTCGTCCACGGTGTGCACCAGGCGGGCAGCGCTCCCTCTGCCCACGTCCCGCCCAGCCATGGACCACCAGGACCCCTACTCCGTGCAGGCCACGGCGGCCATCGCGGCGGTCATCACCTTCCTCATCCTCTTCACCATCTTCGGCAACGCGCTGGTCATCCTGGCTGTGTTGACCAGCCGCTCGCTGCGCGCCCCTCAGAACCTGTTCCTGGTGTCGCTGGCCGCCGCCGACATCCTGGTGGCCACGCTCATCATCCCTTTCTCGCTGGCTAACGAGCTCCTCGGCTACTGGTACTTCTGGCGCAGGTGGTGCGAGGTGTACCTGGCGCTCGACGTGCTCTTCTGCACCTCGTCCATCGTGCATCTGTGCGCCATCAGCCTGGACCGCTACTGGGCCGTGAGCCGCGCGCTGGAGTACAACTCCAAGCGCACCCCGCGCCGCATCAAGTGCATCATCCTCACCGTGTGGGTCATCGCCGCCGTCATCTCGTTGCCGCCCCTCATCTACAAGGGCGACCAGGGCCCCCAGCCGCGCGGGCGCCCCCAGTGCAAGCTCAACCAGGAGGTCTGGTACATCCTGGCCTCCAGCATCGGATCGTTCTTTGCTCCTTGCCTCATCATGATCCTTGTCTACCTGCGCATCTACCTGATCGCCAAACGCAGCAACCGCAGAGGTCCCAGGGCCAAGGGGGGGCCTGGGCAGGGTGAGTCCAAGCAGCCCCGACCCAACCGTGGTGGGGCTTTGGCCTCAGCCAAGCTGCCAGCCCTGGCTTCTCTGGCATCTGCCAGAGAGGTCAGTGGACACTCGAAGTCCACTGGGGAGAAGGAGGAGGGGGAAACCTCTGAAGATACTGGGACCCGGGCCTTGCCACCCAGTTGGGCTGCCCTTCCCAACTCAGGCCAGGGCCAGAAGGAAGGTGTTTGTGGGGCATCTCCAGAGGATGAAGCTGAAGAGGAGGAGGAGGAGGAGGAAGAGTGTGAACCCCAGGCAGGGCCAGTGTCTCCGGCCTCAGCTTGCAGCCCCCCGCTGCAGCAGCCACAGGGCTCCCGGGTGCTGGCCACCCTACGTGGCCAGGTGCTCCTGGGCAGGGGCGTGGGTGCTATAGGTGGGCAGTGGTGGCGTCGACGGGCGCAGCTGACCCGGGAGAAGCGCTTCACCTTCGTGCTGGCCGTGGTCATTGGCGTTTTTGTGCTCTGCTGGTTCCCCTTCTTCTTCAGCTACAGCCTGGGCGCCATCTGCCCGAAGCACTGCAAGGTGCCCCATGGCCTCTTCCAGTTCTTCTTCTGGATCGGCTACTGCAACAGTTCGCTGAACCCTGTCATTTACACCATCTTCAACCAGGACTTCCGCCGTGCCTTCCGGAGGATCCTGTGCCGCCCATGGACCCAGACGGCCTGGTGAGCCCGCCTGCGCTGCCCCTGTGGGGTTGGTGCGGTGGTGCTGGGGCCACCTTGCTTCTTGCCCTGCTGTGTGTGGCTGCCTCCCCTGGGCTTTCTGCTCGCTGCCCAGATCCTGCAGGCCTTGTCTTAGGAACCCCTTGGGAGGGGTGGGCGGGGGGGCTGTTAGCAAGGGTCCCATTGAAGCCTCCCTTTGCCATCTCAGCTGTGGGGGACCCCTTCTCCACCCTCTCCCTGAGCACAGGCTGACGGAGGTGGTTCAAATCCTCCGGAGCATAGCCCAGACAGGAGAAGAGAGAGCACTTCCTTCCCAGAGCCCCGTGCTCTCCAGGCCAATGTCTGGGCTTTCCTTTCTTGAGGACCCTGTGTTCCTGGCAGTTCACTTGCTTGTGGTGTTCTCGTTTCTTTTTCATCTCCCCTCACCCACAAAGAGCACACAGCCAGCCTTCCACTTTCCCAGGGGGGCCTGCTGCTGAGGAGGAGGAAGAAACCAAGACTGATCACCCACGCTAGGCACTCGCGGTCCCTGGCAGGTGCTGGGATGGGGGCTTATGGGGTGGCACCGTCTCTGGGCTCTCCTTTCCCCCTTCACCTGTTTTTGGATCTGTGGTTCCTTTCAAGGCCAGAACCATGGATCGGCTTCCTTACCCAGCACCCCTCTGGCAGGTGGGTGGCCACGTGGATGCCTCGCTGGGGCGGTCTTGGAGGCCTGGTCTCTGCCTCGACGGGAGATCCCCGATCACTGGCATTCACCCCCTGCAAAAATCGGGGCGACGATAGCTCGCCGCCTACTTGCTGCAGGGAGATGAAAGGCTTTGCAGAAAGCTTTGAGCTCCGTGGGGGAATGCACTAGAGAACCAAAAATGTGATTATCCGGTGATATAAAAATCCCTTTCCTCTGTGTTTACCACCACCTGTCTTCCTGTAGACTTTTGTTCTGTCCCTGGGCTGTGTGAATTCCTTCCCAAACTGGAAGCGGGGAGTGGCAGACAGAATCACTATTTCAAGTTAAAGATCTCTTCGAGAATGTGTTCTTGTGGCTGCAAAGGTCTGAGTTATTATGCTACATGACAGCGTTTCGACATTTCACCTGCAGCCCCAAGAGGGTGTTTAGTGGCTTGGGCCTCCCCAGTGGGGGATAAGTCCTTTGTCAGCAAGGAGGCAATTTCCCCAGGACAGCCCACAATATCCATGCCTTGGGAACAGTCTAAGATGAGAGCCTGTGACAGGTGGCAGAGCCCCCAGGTGGGGTGCTGGCATGAGAGCCTGGTGGGCCCCTAGGGGAGCCTCCCACTGAAGTGCCCAGCCAGGTCTCCAAGCCCCAAATGAGTCTTTGTGAACCACAACTGATCCCGCCAGGGGGGTGTTTGTGGACGGCCTCAGACACAGCCACGCTGCTCCCCCCACTCTGATGGGGCTGTGCACTGAGGACCCCCGCTTCCTGGTTCTCAGTCCCACCCCAAAACCTGGCACTCAGAACAGCTGGAAGTGTGGAAAGGAGGTTTCCCAGCTGTATCTTGGGGAGGGCCTGGCTTCAACGCTGGGCCAGCAGGCATCTTAGCTTGGCAGATGTGGGGGCAATGGGCCAGATGGACCTGCCAGATTTGGAAGGGCACCAAGGGAGTTTTCTGGGTGTAGAGAGAATGGAGGGGACCAAAAAGAGTCCTTCCTGGGGTGCGGGAGGCTGCCCAGCTCGGTCCTCGGTGGGTTGTTATGAGGCCAGAGCATCGCCCCGGGATGTGGTGGGGAGCTGGGCCAGGGGAGGGACTGACTGTGACCCTCTGCTGGCCAGTCTTGTGTGCGCCCCATGGGACCCCCGTGACCTCTTATTGCGACATGCAGGTTTTTTTTTTTTTTAAACTCTGAGCTATTTTATCAATAAAGGATATTTTGTAATAAGTAAGTGGTGTCCTTATTGCCCAAGGCCTACCTGGAGCAGTTATTCCTCAGCGGCTGGCACAGCAGACTCTGGGTGTTGGCCCAATGAGCTGGGGCTCCCTCCCAGGGCCAGTAGTCCTCTCCTCCCTGAGATGTGGCTGGCTGGTCCCCCAAGCCCCTGCCCTTCCTACCCGCCTTTGTCCATGAAGCATCCTTACTCATCATCACAAGCCAATGGGTGAGGGTGGCTGGAGGAGCCTGAGACTGACTCCCGGGAGGGAGGAGAAGGGAGGGCTTCCTGGAGGAGGTGGCCTTTGGGTTGGGTCTTGGAGGAAGAGCAGGAGTACACCAAGAGGCGAGACGGGAGGGTGTTTTGGTAGGGGAAGGGCATATGTAAAGGAGGTGATTGGTGGAATTGTGACTGAGTTTGAAAACGGCCCCAAGCTAGCCCCAGGTGGTCTGGTGCCACCGCCTTCCTACCCTACTTAGTCGCCACAGAGTGGGCAGTCCTGGGGCTGAACCAGGTGGGCCTGGTCCCACAGGCAGGGGGGCAGACGGCAGGCTGGCAGCAGGAGGCCGTGGGCAGGGCCAGCGCCAGTGGCCAGCCCAGGGAGGGGAGGGAGGAAGGAAGAGACGTGAAGCCCCATGGTCCTCAGTGTGAGGCCACCCCTTTACTTCCACATTGGCCTAGAATCTTAACTCTCACCACCTCCGTACTGGCATGGGCCATGCTTCTGCTAGGGACAACCAGCGAGACCTCCAGTGTACCCACCATCACTGACGGACACAGGGACATGGGCTTCACCGAGGACTTAACAAGAAAGACATGCCCTGCCCTGCTCTCAGCTCCCCACACCTGCCGAAGTGCCCACTGCTGATGCCCAGAGGCCTGATATGCGTAGATGAGGATGGTTCATTGACTCCCTTTTACTGATGCAGGCTCTTTGTCTGATGACCTCATCTAATCCTTATGCCTGACTGTAAGGTAAGTATCAGCCCATTTTATACTAGCAAAGTACAGGCCGAGAAAGCTGTAATGACCTGCTTGAGGTTATCCAGGCCCAGCCTCTTTCTGCTGGACCACATTGTCCCCCGATGCTTAACCGTCTGCAAGGGGCAGGCCCTTGAGCCTGGGAGTAGAGAACCCTGCCCCGACTTTGGAAATGGTGGTAGAAAGGTATACCTTCCTGGAGGAGGACTGTTTGCAAGCCCATTTTGAATACGTTATCTCATTAATCCTCACAACCTTGCTGAGAGTGATCATTTTACAAAAAACGAAATTGAGACTTAAAGTGACCTCTCTAGGTCCTGAAATCACAAAACTGTGAAATTCAGGTGATGAAGAATCGTGATTCCATCTCTTCAGCCAGCTCTCATTCGGTGGCGCTGGGTATCTGAAGATCCTGAAACTGCATGTGGATGGATTCAGCAGGTGACTATGCTGTGATTGATTGTTCATGTCTGTCACTGCCACAGACTATGTAATTGATGGCAGATGTGTCCTAGATTTTCCATTTCTGACAGCTCACTCCAACCCCTGAACTGTATGAAGGAAGAGACTGGGGCCCAGAGAGAGGAGATGATTTGCCTCAGGGGGCGTCACACAGACACAGCTGGCTGAGCTGGATCTAGATCCAGACCCAGGTTGCCCATCATGCCACACTTTCACACTGAAGGAATTGTGTCTGAACTCAAGGAATAGCAGGCCCACATTCAGGAAACATCCGCTGACAGCTGTGTGGCAGGACCTGTGCTTGGCTCGTCCCCATTTTGCTATCTCTTTCAGTTCTCAGATGAAGAACTGGGGGGCGGAGTCTCAGGCACCTGCCCAGGCCCCTCAGCTAATGGGGTGCAGCTGGAGCTGGGCCCAGGACCTGGCTTCCTATCAGGCCTTCTCTCTCATGCTCTATTCCTGCAGCTCTCTGTGAGTAGGACCTGCTTTTGACTTCGCCCTGAGCCCATCGGAGGACTACAGGTTGATGAGACTGGCTGAGAACAGCCAGAGGTGGGAGTGGGGTAGGTGCAGCCCTCTGCCTCCAGGAATAATCCTGGCAAGTCACCTGGCAGTGAGGGTGGCAGGTGTGGGGGACGGGTGCGAGGCCAGCAGGGGCGCTTTGCCTGGCCGTTCACCAGGTAGATGGGAGTTGTCTCAGCTGGTCACATCATCCTTCCAGACACCCCTTTCTTAAGACGTCCCTGCTGGAAGGGAGGTGCTGCTGCAGAACGCAGTATAAGAGGAGCTGGGCAGAGCAGGATGAGGAATATTCCACAGCTGCACCTCCTCTCTGAGAACCTGGGTCCTTACATGGCAAGGATACCCTTGAGAGGGACTTAAGAGGCAGCTCTACCTTGGGATGGCCGCTGAGAACTTTGGGGCTGCTGAGAACTCCTCTTTGGAGGACTGTGGCTGAAGGGACTCCTGACTCTTGTTTAAGAAGGGACCTGTGGCAGGAGAGCCCAGTTGATCTGCCCCCAGTACTCAAGGTGGAGGAGGCTTGTGGGTTCATCAGGCCCTGGACCCTCTCTTTCCCCATCCTCTGCATGGTCACCCTGTATGTCGGGGGGCCAGTGGCAAGGGGTGTGAGACCTTGCCCAGCTCCCACCTGCAGATGGGTTTGCCGCTGGCTGGGGAGGAGGCATTGGCCTGTCTGCAGTCGGACCTGGGCAGCATTTGGCTTCCCTGGCACTGGCAGGGCTTTCTGCTCCCAGATCCTGGTTGCCGTGGGTGGCAGGGCAGGGGGAGGGGGGAACGCAGGAGTCATGTCCTATCCCTGCCACCACCTGTTGGGCTGTCCTTAGGCAGGACTCGGTCCCTCTCTGGGCCTTAGTGTCCTTGTCTGCCCACAGGCAGGATTGCCCCTGCGGTCCCCAGGGTTCCCCAGCTTGGGGCTCCACCTCTGCCTTCCCCCCACAGCCACTCCCTGCCCCAGCTCCCTGGGAGGTCCAGACATGAAGGTTCCGGGAGTTAATCAGTTGTTCTTAGTGTCAGGCTCGTGGGCAGGATGGCAGTGATGTTTTTCTCACCTTTGTGCCTCAGCGCAAAGTTAAACGGCTCTGGAGTAACGGATGGGTTTGGGGCCCTCTGAGATGTGCTGTGGTGAAAGGAATCATGAGAGTCCTGAGATATTAGGGTCCAGGGCCGGACACCCATCATCTGAAATTGATGTGATTACTATGCCTATTTCACAGGCAAGGAAATTGAGGCAGAGACAATTGGCTGAGGTCATCCAGAACCAGGACATAAACGTACCCAATCTCATTTCAGTGGTGTCACCCACTGGCCTCACTCTGCCTCCTCAACAGCCCTGCCTCCAGCAGCAACCTCTGCCTTTTCTCCAGCCCTGCCTCCAGCGGCAACCTCTGCCTCTTCCCCAGTCCTGCCTCCAGCGGCAACCTCTACCTCTTCCCCAGCCCTGCCTCCAGCACCAACCTCTGCCTCTTCCCAGCCCTGCCTCTAGCACCAGAGCTCAAGCTCTGGGTCCTTCCCAGTCCAGCAAAGCCCCTGCCCTGTATGAGCTTGGGAGCCTCACCTGCTGACCCCAGCCACTCTCGGCAGCTCTCCCTGTTGGCTGGCCCTTCCACGAGAGCAGGAGCCCTGGCAGGGGGTACAAGACTACCACTCTCCCAGGCTCTGTTCACTGTCAGCAGGGGAGGCGGGGAGCTCTGGGCTAATTTTAGATTCTGGGATTCTTCGTGCTCCTGCATCCGTCCGCTCTTCCATCTGGGCTTGGGGAAGGCTGTTGTCAGAAGGCCAGTGCTGGAAGGGCCTGGATGTCAGCTCGCACCCTCCCCCAGACTTGTCTGCTCCGATCGTCTCACACCCTGGACTGACCCTGGTCAAAGGCTCCTGCCCTTGGCCTGGCCTTGAGGCCAACGATTGATCAGCAGTGATTTCAGAGCTGAGGTGCCCCTTTACTGCCCACCCGCTACCCCCTGGGATTCTACGTTCCCACCTTCCTCCACTCTCCCTTCTCCTCCCTTCTTCCCTTACCCTATCCTGGCCCTTCCCACTTCCGGGTCCTCAGCAACTCCCCCTCCTCCGAACCTCCTGTTGCCTCCTGCTAATCCCCTGACCCCTGCCTTGCCCAGGGGGATGGTCCTGGCTCTTCCTGAGCTTACGGGCTCCATGGAGCATTGGTGCCTGCGAGGGGACCGGAACAGACTGGAGACCGAAAAAGAGCCTCCCTCCCTGGAAAGTCAGGGCTATTTCTGTCCTTGCGGCAGCCCATGGGGCCTCCCCGCTCTCCGGCAGGGCAGGCGGGGGAGTTGCCGAGGGTGCTGACCTTTGATTTCCCCGGGGAGACGGCAGACCCCTTCTAGAGCTGCAGGGTGGACCCCACCAATCTCAGAGCAGCTGGGACTCAGATGGAATTTGCTCCCCACCCGTGGGGACTGGAGCTGCTTCAAGAGGGAAGAGGGCTGGGCCATGGTGTGGGGACCCAGGTGTCTTGGTGTCACAGCTCAGCCCAGCCCAGTCACAGCCACAAAGGGAGTGTGAGAGGCTACCTGGGCCCGCCACTTGGATTCCCCAGTCGGGGAGCCAAGGGTTAAACGCAGCCTTCCTCCCCTCGGTGCGGGAAGGACTGGTGGAGCAGCCACCGCAGCAGGCTCCACTGGTCCCTGTTTGTCAGGTTCAGCTTTGATGCAGCTGTTCCAGCTGCAAATCCCCTCAGCCTGCGGCCCCTCTGCCCCTGCTGGCCTGGCAGCTGGATGTGGGCGGGCACCTAGCTGGCAGCTCTTTGAGGGATTCCTCAGCTGTTTCGGGGTCCAGAGGCTCAGGGCGTGATCCTAGGAGGACCACCAAATTGCTGGGTGGCCCCGGGCAAGTCTGCTCACCTCTCTGGGTTTCAGATGCCTTCTTGTCAAGTGAGGGGGTCAGAGAGGAGCATGGTTCTCAGGATGTCCTGGGTGCTTCCCCTGGAGAGATGAGGGGAAACTGAGGCCTCCTGCCCCCGGGCCCCCACCCTTTCTACTTGTTGATTGTTCAGGAAGCGGCTCCCCTCACTGTTCACCAGGTTTCCTCCTCTACCCTCCTGCCTGCACCCACATAGCCTCCATCCCCCAACCCCGTCCGGGCTCAAGTCACACCCCTCATCTGTGTCCCAGGGAAATCTAGGTGGCTGAGCCCCAGAAGGGTCATCTCGAAAGACATTCCCCAGGGCAGGTGGAAGCGGGCGGGAGAGGGGAGTGGCCATCTGCCTGGGCTGGACATGGTGTCTACAGTAAGTCTGGGAGGGGCACTGGAGTTGGGGGGCAACAGAGGAGGAAGTGGGTGAGATCCTCTGGGAGGGGCAAGTGGGGAGGTGGGCTCTGGGAACCCAGGCTTCCACGGGGTCATGGCTCAGGATGATGCAGCAAAAGATGCGGCTCCTAACAAGAGACCTGCTTTCACCCCAGCAGGGCTGGGTCTGTGCCCAGGGGCTTCCTCTGAGAGGACAGCCCGAGAGGGCAGGGACTTGGCTGCCTCGTCTGTACCTGTGCTTCTCACCTTCCGGCAGAACCTGGCCTGGAGCAGGTGCCCAGGAAATATTTGTTGGGGAAGTGAGTTTTCCCAGCAAACTGGGGCAGCCTTGGTTATCTAAGGCTGGGGGCCCTGGGCTCTGGGAGTGTCTCTGATTTGGGTTTTCATTTTCCGTTTTGTTTTGTTTTGTCCATAGTTTCCTAGAGAAATTCTGTCGGAAAATTCCATCCTGGTCTTGGCTGAGCTAGAGGCAGGAGAACTGTCCCCACAGCACCCGGGACGTACCAGGGCATCTGGAGAGGTGGTGGCAGGGACCAGACCCAGAGAACAGAGGCTCAGACAGGGCCCGACAGAGAGGGGATGGGCAGAGAGAGGGCGTGGGTGGGGCCATTCCTGGAGCAGCATGGAAAGAGCACTGGCTTTGGAGTCACAGCTGGCACTAATCCTTACCAGATATATGGTCTCAGACAGACCGCTAAACCTCTCTGAGCCTTGACTTGCTCACATTTAAAATGGGCCAGGTGTGGTGGCTCATGCCTGAAATCTCAGCACTTTGGGAGGCCGAGGCAGGAGGATCACTTGAACCCAGGAGGTGGAAACCAGCCTGGGCAACATAGTGAAATTCCATCTCTACAAAATTTTTTTTAAATTAGCCAGGTGTGGTGCCGTGCACCTGGGGTCCCAGCCATTGGGAGGCTGAGGCAGGAGGATCACTTGAGCCCAGGAGTTTGAGGCCATAATGAGCTGTGCTTGCACTACTGCACTCCAGCTTGGCAATGGAGCAAGACCCTGTATCAAAAAGAAAAAAAAAATAAAGGGAGAAAATAATTAAAATAAATAAAATGGGATAAATCTACTTTAAGATTGGGGAGCGGCCAGGCGCGGTGGCTCAAGCCTGTAATCCCAGCACTTTGGGAGGCCGAGATTGTTCAGCCGCTTCCTGAACAATCATAGAGGTCAGGAGATCCAGACCATCCTGGCTAACACGGTGAAACCCCGTCTCTACTAAAAAATACAACAAAACTAGCCGGGCGAGGTGGTGGGCTCCTGTAGTCCCAGCTACTCGGGAGGCTGAGGCAGGAGAATGGTGTAAACCCGGGAGGCAGAGCTTGCAGTGAGCTGAGATCCGGCCACTGCACTCCAGCCTGGGTGACAGAGCGAGACTCCGTCTCAAAAAAAAAAAAAAAAAAAAAAAAAAAAAAAAAAAGATTGGGGAGCGTGTTGAGAGGTAGAGATGACATGTAAGGTGTTCCTATAGAGTGCGAGGGTACAGACAGGCACCTGTGAATGGCAGACCCATTACATTTACTCCTCTGGACCCTCAGGTTCTCTTCAAAGTGAGTGGGCAGAACTCCCTGCCCCAGTTGTCCTCTGACTCCTGCTGAGAGGCCTGACGGAAGGAGAGTGGACTCTGCCCCGTGTCCTTCCTGCTCTCACCCCATGCTTCTGTGGGCTCCAGGACTCTCCCATGGGGAGCTTCAGCAGGCCCTCTCCAGTGTGGAGCTAGGAGGGGAAGGTTCTCAGGCAGCTGTGTCAAATGTGCCACACGCAAGCCTATGTGCCCTTCTTGCTGTGCCCATTCCAGACATCCATAATGGGCCCCAGAGCTCTCTCCATGACTAAGACAAAGTTGCAGGGAGTCTCAGGCAGCAAACAATTGCTGGTGTGAAAGATGAAACTGTTTGTCCCTCAGATCTGTGGAGAACCCCAGCCTTGTCTTTGATGGGTGTAGGGGAAAGGGCTGCCCACCCTGGTGTGAGGGGTGTCATCCAGGGCAATAAAGAGGGCCATCTGTAGAGACCTCTAGGATTCCCATGCTGCTGCTGCAGTAGGGGCATCCAGGGGTCAAATGTCAGCACCCAGGAGGACCCCCGTATTTGGAGAAGCCTGCATCAGAAACACAGCCAGTGAGCAGAGAGAAGGGTAGGTGTTGGCGAGGATGGGAGCTTCTTGAGCCAGCACACCTTGACTTAGGCTGGAGATGGGAGGTAAGGGTGATGAAGGATGCAGGGGCACTTGGAGGTCCTATTCTCTCAGGAGTGTGGAAAGCAAGGCAAGGATGGTTCAAGCACCACCTGAGCCCACACAGTTGAATTCCCTCTACCAGCACAGCGCTCCACAGCAAAGGGGCCAACCCTGCAGTTCCCATCCTGACAACACAGGGAGCCCCCATCCATGTGTGTCAAGATATTTGTGTCTCATTCCCTGTGTATCCCAGAACCATGTGTGACAATGCCCAGCAGTGAAAATGGAAGGGCTGGCCTGGCTTTTCAGCGGCCCCGGACACCAGTCTCTCAGGGGTGCTAAAATATCCCTGGAAAAGTGGTGAGATGGAGAAAACTATATTTATGAGATCTCCTCCCAGAGAGAGAGGGGAATAGTTGAAGCCTCCAGAGACAGGCTTGAACAACAACAGATGCTGGTTGTTTGTTAAGTGGCCCTTGCGGAGGGCGGCCGGGCTGAGTGCCCTTACAGCACAGTGCTGGTGTTGCTGAGTAGGGTGGGCAAGTTTGGGGCTGGAAGGGAATTGTTGGAGACCTTGGAGGTGGGCACGTGCCCTTTGCCATTGCACCCACCTCAGCTGCAGTCACAGGATGGACCCGCTGGTCCAGGATACACAATTTACAGCGCCCTGTGTCAAATCTACCTTGACACTAGTCTCCAGTGTGCTAAGCTCTGAGCCAGGCTCAAAGGCCACAGAGAGCCAACAGCACCTTGCACCCTAGCTGTGAGATGGGGTCAAGCCACCAGTGCCAAGGGCATAGAGCACTGAGGGATGGTGTGAGTGACCCTTGGGAAAGGCAAGATCAGCGGGCACCCGAGTGGGTGGGCCTTGGTGGAGAGTAGGGAGGAGGGTCTGTGGGAGGGTGGCCCTGCAGAGAGCTAGAGGGCTGGAGGCCAGCGTCACAGGCAGGAGAAGGGGAGTGGGGGGCATGCTATCCAGATTGTGGCTTGGGTGTGGGCTCGCTCATGTTCTGAGGTGACTTCTGGCCCCAGGCTGCCCCCTCAGGGGCAAGGGACAGGGCAATGAGGCCCCAGGCCAGCAGCCAGGCTCCAGGAGGCAGCTGACCAAAATAAGCTGGGATGTCAGAGTCTCCTGTCTCCAGGAAGTGGAGAAGAGTGATGGGTGTCAGGAGCTGGCCTCGAGTGCAGAGGAGCGGGGGAAGTTGGGGAGAGGAGGGGGAGGAAGGAGGAGGAGGGGAAGAGGGAGGGAAGGAGGAGGGGAGGGGGAAAGAGGGGGAGAGGAGGACGGGAAGGAAAAGGAGGAGGAGGAAGGGGGGAGAGGAGGAAGAAGGGGAGCCAGAGATGGAGGGGGAAGAGGAGGAGGGGGACAAGACAGGGAGGAGGAAAAGGGGAGGAGACAGCAGTCACAGCTGAAGGTGTCCAACAAACTTGTTCTCTTCTCTCTGGCCTGAAGTCTCAGGCTGTTGCCCCCGGGTCCGGTAAGGGCACTGGTCTTCCGGAGCCCTGCTGCACACCTAGCACCCCTGTGTCCTGAGAATGTCTTAGAATCCCAGTCAGTGGAGGGTGAGAGAGAGGACCCCGTGAGTGCAGGCAAAAGGAACCAGGTTTCCAGGAGCCTGTTTGGAGGAAGAGAACAACCTGGTGCTTTGAATTTGATTTTCAACCCTTCCATTCTGCAAACGAAGAAAGCTGGCCCATGTGGTTTAGGGATGATTCCCAGCTCCTGTGTCTGATAATGCGTGGAACCACTCTGCAGCCCAGGTCTCCACACACCCAGGGCACAGCCGTCTGCATGGGGCCTCAGCCCACACTCCTGTGAGGAGCAGGGGCAGCAGGGAAGGGGCGGCCTGCAGCTGTGAGAACAGGCCTCTGGGTGTGGATGGGAGGGCCGGGGGCAGGCGGGCCCTAGCTGTCCCGCAGCCATCGGGTTCACATGACCCCCATCTCAGCCCACCTGCCAGGCTTCCAGACACCACTGAAGGGTAAATGTGTGGGCGCCCTAAGCCCTCTGCCTTTCATGGCCAGTGGGGAGCCCCTTTCCCGTCCTGGCTGCAGACCTCACCGGGGTGGCTCGGACACAGCCCCTCGTGTCCACACTCTGGCCTAGGTGGAGCCGCAGAAGATGCAGGCTGCTCTCACTCTGCCCAGGCCCCTCACCTCCGCTGGGCACACCAGGTCCCCAGGCCTGGGCCGGGGCCACCTGTGGCCAGTGCACACCCTTTCCCCGCACCTCCCTCCATTGGGGTGAACCCTGACTGCCCGAGGTTGCGGTTCACCCATTGCCCTGGAGCCTCAGCGCAGGGCCCAGAGGCCACTCACTCCACTGAGTGCTTGTTGGGTTTACCTGTGCCCCTCTGATCACAGCTGGCTGCAAGCTCTTTGGGGATGTTCAGCCTCTGTCAACCTAGGGCCTTCCACAGCTACAGGGACAGACCTGCATCCAGGGGCATGCAAGGGAGTCCAACACAGGGGGGCAGCTTGCAAGAAGGGCTGTCCTGCAGGGCCTTGGCCCCCTGCACTCCCTCTTCTCAATTCCTCCCCTTGTCTTTGTTTAAATCAAATCTTCTGTCAAAGAATTCTCTAGAAGGGCTCCAAATCCTCAGCTTGGCTGGGTGCGATGGCTCACATCTGTAATCCCAGCACTTTGGGAGGTGGAGGCAGGCAGATCACCTGAGGTCAGGAGTTCGAGACCAGCCTGGCCAATACAGTGAGACCCCCCCCCCCATCTCTACTAAAAATACAAAAAATTAGCTGGACATGGTGGTGGGCACCTATAATCCCAGCTACTAGGGAGGCTGAGGCAGGAGAATTGCTTGAACCCAGGAGGCGGAGGTTGCCATGAGCCGAGATCACGCCATTGCACTTCAGCCTGGCCAACAAGAGTGAAACTCCATCTCAAAAAACAAAAAAACCCACAAAAATTAGCTGGGTGTGGTGGCATGAGCCTGTAGTCCCAGGTACTCAGGAGGCTGAGCCAGGAGAATCGCTTGAACCTGGGAGGCAGAGGTTGCAGTGAGCCAAGATCACGCCAGTGCACTCCAGCCTGGGGGACAGAGCAAGACTCTGTCTCAAAAAAAAAAAAAAAAAAAAAAAAATGGTCCCACCGCCTGCAGTTCCACCATGTTGTTTCTTTTTTTCTTCTTCTCTCTCTCTCTCTCTCTCTCTCTCTCACACACACACACACACACACACACACACACACACCCGTTCCCGCTCAACAACCCCACTCCTCAGGGGCAGTCAGCTTGGAGCCCCTGCAAGCCCCAGCCTCTGGGCTCTCTTCTCTCCCAGCTGGGTCACCCCTCGCCCCTGGCCTGCCTTTCCAGGTCCAGGGTGCTGTTTCAGGGAGGTGCTGGGGTGTGGGTCCTGTCCTTGAGGAAGCTCCCTTGCGATGACCCTGGAGGCTGTGAAGAGAGGCCTCTCTCATCCCAGTGATGCCAGCTAGGCAGAGACCGGCGCTTGGGGCAGGAGCCCCGAGGCATGTGAAAGGCCAGGGCTTCATCCTCCCAGAGCCTGGGATCCACCGACAAGCAGGCCCCCTGCAGAGGCTGCGTCTGAGCTCTTGGCTGCCCGGGCCAGGCCACTCTCTCTCCCTGCCCTCCGAGCTCCCCAGGGCTGGGATGTGCCCCCGTCCCGTGGTCCTGGGGTGGATGTCCAGGAGGTTCTGTGGGTGTGAGGCCTGTGGCCCACAGGACAGAGGAGAAAGGGCAACTGTGGAAGCTGCAGGCTTTGTGGCTGGAGCTCCCCTAGTCTGGAGGGGCTGGATGTGAGCCTTGGCCTTCAGGGTCCCCCAGACTTGAGAGATTCCACCAAATAGAGCCCAGGTCCCACAGTAACTCTGCAGTGTTTCCCAAATACTGGGAGTGTCCAGTGGGTTGCGATAGAAATAATCATGTCAAGGGCCACAGTAGTGTAGTGTCTGTAGAGAGCCAGGCGCAGAGAACACTTTGTGTCTCTCCTTTTCTTCTCATCCACAAATGCTGTCTCCAACGTTTTTCCAGGAGGTGTTAGGGGATGAGGTTTGTAAGAATAGCTTGTCTCTAGATCTGCCCAGGAGCAGTTCTTGGCCCTGGAAATCATCTAGGGTGGGACCGTGTAGAGCAGTTTAGTTGCTGTGTGACCTCAGATAAGTTACTCAGCTTCTCTGACTCTATTATCATCCGTAAAATGAGGTTCCTGCTGCACCTCACTCTCAGGGTCCTGAGGAGAGTTAGGTTGAGATGCTTGTCATAGAGGCAGTGTCCATGCACAGGGCCTGGGTTTGCTGTCAGCCCTAGGCAGGATGGGTGAGGAGGTGCGACCTGGGCCCTTAGCTATGGCTCAGAAGGTCTGCCCTGGGGTGGCCTGGCCTCAGGGATTAGGAAGGTCCTGGCTAGGCTCAGGTGGAGGGAAGGGTCTGGGATGAGTCAGGGGTGAATGAGGGCTAGGGCTGCCTCTGAGACCCTGTTTATGGGCTGCAGCACCCACCAGAGCTGTCACTTCTTCTCTTGGTTGTTCACCAGTAATTACCCTAACTGCTACATCTGTTGTCATAACAACATCTTACCCATCCTTAGATAAAAGCCCTGTTTGCAGGGGTGTCAGGCTGTCTCCAGCTCCCCAAACTCCATCACTGTCCCTCACAGCCCTCCTTGGGGTTCCCCAGCTGGTCCTCCTCCCTCCCATTTGAGTCTTTCAGAGAGGTCACTCCGGCGTTCCCAAATGTCTTCTCTGTCTCCCTTTGTCTTCCTGGGTCTCTCTCCGCTCCCTTTCCCGCACTCTCTCCTCTCTCCTTCCTTCTTCCTGGACCCTGAGCCTCCTCTCTGGGTTTCCCTTGGTCCCTTCTCGCTCTCCCCCGCTCCTTCTGCCTGCACCCCTGCGTGCAGTGGGGTTGCGGGAAGGTGGCTGGTGGGGACAGGTGGGGCCTGCTGCCTTGGGTGGGTCTGCTCTGCAGGAGCCTCAGGGAGCCCCTCGGGCTCCCCAGCCTGGGGTGAGGTGAGCCCACGCCCAAGAGCTTCCAGCCTCTGTGGTGTGTGTGGCCAGGATGGCCTAACTGCTTCTGCAGAAGCGTGGCCAAGGGAGCTGCCCTCACCCCCACCCCGCCCCGCCTTCAGCTCAACAGTCTCTGGGGCTCCAGCTCTCCTGCTGTCCTGACTGGGGCCTCACACACTTGTCCAGAGCCGACTTCTGCTTAGCACCAACCTAAGGGCACCCACACAGAGGCCGTGCAATGGCTCCAGGAGGAGTCATCATTCCATTTTATAGCCCAGGAAATTAGAGACCAGAAGGGTCAAGCAACTGGTTCAAGGCCACACAGCTGGTCAACAGAGGAAGTGGGATGTGAAATTCCACTCCATAGTCAATGCTCTTAACCAGGATGCTGGATGGACGACTTCTTCCTCCCCCTCCTTCCCCTGTCTCCCTCCCCCTCCTCCCTTTTCTTCCTCCACCCTCCCCTCTACCTCCTCTCCTCTTCCCTTCCTCCTACTCCTCCACCCTCCTCCATTCTCCTCCTCCCCCCAACTTCCTCCCCGTTTCTTCCTCTGCCTCCCCCTCCCCATTCCTTCCTCCCCCTCATCTCCCTTCCCCCCTCCCCTCCCCATCTCCCTCCCCTTCCTCCTCCTGCTTCTCCTCCTCTTCCTCAGTCTTTCTTACTGTGTGTCAGGCACTGCATTTAGGAACACTGGGAACTCATCTGGCTTCACAGCAATCCTACAAGGTTCGAGCCATAGTGATCTGTTTTATCAGTGAGGGACTCAGGGCACAGAGAGGTTAACTAACGTTCTCAAGTCTCACTGTAGTGAGGGCTGTGTCAGGATTTGAACCCAGGTCTTTCTGCCTCCAGAGCCTGGGCTCTTAGCCCTGAGTGCTATGTAGAGGGGATGGCAGCAGAGAGGGGACTGCATCTGCGGGACAAGGACATGGGCTTTACACACACCCAAGTCCCTCTGTCTCCTTGATTCCTGTCAAGCCCCCTGTGTTCCCAGCCAGAGGCATTTTTGAGAATCAGAGGAGGAAGCCACGTGGCAGTGTCCTCTTTGCCAAATTCTATGTAAGGGGGAAGCGAGTTCCAGGTCACCGGGAGAGGTCCACAGATCCTATAGCAACACGAGCCTCTGGGGTCACTGCAGCACCCCTGGAACCCAGAGGCCCTTGTCACTGGGCCTGACCCCAGGGTCTTGGGAGGCAGGTGGACTCACATGTGACTGGGATGCCTGGACTGAGACACAGGGCTGTGGGCCTCTCTCCCAGCCTGGGCCGGCCTGGAGAATCCACAGCCCTTCCTGCCCCACAGCTCCTGTCCCTGGAGAGCAGCCTGGCTTTGGAACACACTGTCCCAGAGTGCGGCTGTCGGGATGATGGAGAGGTGGGTTATTTTTAACAGCCAGGATTCATCGACAGAGCCTCTTCCAGACCAGGGTAAAGGATATCAGGGAGCTGGGGACCACAAACTCCAGGTCCTCTTACCCTCTCCCCACCCTCCCTTCATCCCCCTTGCTCCGGAGAGCCCTGAAGCCTTGGTGGCAGTCCCTGAGGCTGACGGGATCTTTAGGCAGAGAGTGGCTGCCACCTAGCTCTCAACCCAGAGGGAGGGCCTGGCAATGGTGGGGGCCTCAGAAGTGAGCCCCGTCCCTCACCTAGAAGCTGCAGGTCTTGGGGCTAATCGGGCTCACTGCCACAATGGGATTACAGGGAGCCCGGGTCCAGGCCTGGCCTGCTCTGCCCAGCATCCGCCAGTTCTGGACCCTCCTCCTGCAGGCCTTTCAGCTTTCTCTGAGGGAAGTAGCTTATTCTCCAAGTTCCCCAGACTCGTCTCAATTTGAGCCGGAACCCATTGGATCCTGGGTGGAGGGTGGCCCCATCAGGGCCCTAATTTCTTTGGACGCCTCAGAGCTTGCTACTGCTGGTCTTACCACCTGTTCCTTCCTCGCTCTGCCAAGGAGGGGTGGAAATGCCTTGTCCACTCCATCTGGTCTCAGAATGACCCTCTCCTGCCCTCCTCTGCCCTACTGGGAAAGAAGCTTTTAGGACTTTCAAAAGATAGACTGTCACCTTCGTCAGAGCATCTTTATGAGAACAGCCTGTTGCTGGGAGTGAGCCCTGGGCTGGGAGGCAGGAACCTGGCTTCTGCCCCGCTCTGCTGCCCTGCACTGTGGGGCAAGTCCCTCCTCCTCTCTGGGCCTGGGCCTTGCCATCTAGGCCACGGTGGTGGGACAAAAAACACTCCCAGGCCGGGCGCGGTGGCTCAAGCCAGTAATCCCAGCACTTTGGGAGGCCGAGACGGGCGGATCACAAGGTCAGGAGATCGAGACCATCCTGGCCAACACGGTGAAACCCCGTCTCTACTAAAATACAAAAAATTAGCCGGGCGATGTGGCGGGCGTCTGTAGTCCCAGCTACTCGGGAGGCTGAGGCAGGAGAATGGCGTAAACCTGGGAGGCGGAGCTTGCAGTGAGCCGAGATCGCGCCATTGCACTCCAGCCTGGGCGACAGAGCAAGACTCCGTCTCAAAAAAAAAAAAAAAAAAAAAAAAAAAAAAACACTCCCAAAGACCTCTTTTGCTTGGGGTCCACACTGGGTCTGCTCCTGGAGTTCAGGCCTGACCTGCCAGGTTTGGGGGCGAGGGGATGCTTGCTGATGAATGTGCCAATTTTTCAGGGCCCCCATTTCTGACTGAGACCTCTGCAAACCCCTCTCTACCCTGCACTCCGAGACACCTTTACAAATGATTACCCAGAGCAGACAGCGAAGGGCACAGCCTTCCCGGTACAGCTCAGAGACAGTTTACAGATGCATGCGGCAGCCCGAGCAAGTGGCAGGTGCTTTCTTCACCCCAGCAAGTCGCCCGTGCTCCTTCTCAGTCGACACCACCCAGAAGGAGCACCATCCTGATTTCTACCGCATGGATTAATTTTGCCTGTTCTAGAACTTTCATGTAAATGTAATGAAAACAGTCTCTTGTGTCTGGATCCCTTTGCTTAATATAATGTCTAGGAAAGTCATCTGGGTTGTTTCAGCGTGAGTTCATTCCTGTTCATTGCTGAATAATATGCCAGTGTATGGATGTGTCACTGTTGATCCATTCCGTTTTGCTGAACATCGAGTTGTTTCCAGTTTGGGGCAACTATAAGTAAAGCCAACAGGAACGTTCATACATGTGTCTTTTGGTGCACAGAAGCATTCCTTTCTTTCGGGTAAATATCTGGAAGTGGAGTTACCAGGTCATACGATAAGCAAATATTTAGCTTTCGTGGATATTCAAACAATCTTCCAAAGTGAGCCTGACAGTGAACACGTCCACCTCCAGCGTTGGAGAGTTCCAGTTGCTCCACCTCCTCGCCAGCATTTGGTGTTATTGGTCTTCTTGCTTTTAGTCATTCTGGTGAGTGTGTAGTATTTTCTTGTAGGTACTTTTTTGGAAAAGAAGGGAGTGTTTTCTTCCCCAGTTTTCTTAGTTGTGGTCAAATACACATAACAAAATGTACCATCTTAACCATCTTTAAGTGTGCAGTTCAGTGGTATTAAATGCACTCACAATTTGGGCACTCATCACCCCCATACATCCCTAGAAATCTTTTCATCATGTAAAACTGCAGCTCCCCACTTCCCCTCCCGCAAGCCCCTGGCAGCCACCATTTTACTCCCCGTCTCTGTGATTGTGCTGTAGCTACCTTATGTAAGTGGAATCATGCAGTGTTTGTCTTTTGATGACCGGCTTCTTTCACTTAGCATAATGTCTTCGGGTTTCATCCATGTTCTAGCCTACGTCAGAATTTTCTTCCTTTTTAAGGCTGAATCATCTTCCATTGTATGTACAAACCACATTTGGTTCTTCTGTTTGTCTGTACATGGACACTTGAGTTGCTTCTACCTTTTGGCTGCTGTGAATCCTGCTTCTGTGAACATGGGTGTACAAATATCTCTTCAAGATCTTGCTTTCAGTTGGGTGCGGTGGTGCACGCCTGTAATCCCAGCACGTTGGGAGGCTGAGGCAGGTGGATCACCTGAGGTCAGGAGTTTGAGAACAGCCTGGCCAACATGGTTAAACCCCGTCTCTACTAAAAATACAAAAATTAGCTGGGCTTAGTGGCGGGTGCCTGTAATCCCAGCTACTCAGGAGGCTGAGGCAGGAGAATCGCTTGAACCCAGGACGCAGAGGTTGCATGGAGCTGAGATCACACCACTGCACTCCAGCCTGGGCAACAGATGAGACGCTGTCTTAAAAAAAAAAAAAAAGGAACTGCAATACTGTTTTCCCAGTGGCTGCACAATTTCACATTTCCACCAACAGAACAAAAGGGTTTCAATTTCTCCACCTCCTCACCAATACTTGTTATTTTATTTTCTTTCTTTTTAAATAATTGCCATCCTATCCTAATGGGTTTTAATTTGCATTTTCCTGGTGGCTAGTTATGTTGAGCATATTTTCATGTGCTTATTGGCTATTTGGATATCCTCTTTGATGAAGTGCCTGTTCAACCCTTTAACCCATTAAAAATAGTTTTATTTGGTCTTTTTCTTACTGGCTTATAGAAATTCTTTATGTATTCTGAAAATTAGTACTTTGTCAGAATTTCTTTCTTTTTTTTTTTCTTTTTTGAGACAGGGTCTCACTCTCTTGCCCAAGCTGGAGTGCAGTGGTGTGATCATGGCTCACTGCAGCCTCTGCCTCCCGAGTTCAAGGGATCCTCCCACCTCAGCCTCCCAAGTAGCTGGGACTAAGGGTGTGCAGCACAACACCTGGCTAATTTTTGTATCTTTTGTACAGATGGGGTTTCACCATGTCTCCCAGGCTGGTCCTGAACTCTGGGTTCAAGCAATCTGCCCCCAGCTTGGCCTCCTGAAGTAGAAAATGTATTTTTTAATTGAGGTAAAATTACTAATGTGTGAAATTAACCATTAAAAATGTACAATTCAATGGCATTTAGTACATCCACAATGTTGTACAACCATCACCTGTATCTCAGTCCAGAATATTTTCATCATTGTAAAAGAAAACCTCATTCCCATTAAGCATTACTTCTCATTTCTACCTTGCAACAGCTTCTGGCAACCATTAATCTATTTTCTGTCTCTATGGATTTGCCTAGTCTGCATATTTCATGTGTATGAAATGGCATGATTTGTGGCCTTTTGTGTCCGGCTTTTTTCACTTAGCATATTTTCTCCAGGTTCATCCACGTTGCAGCAGGTATCAGTACTTCACTCCTTTTTGCAACGAAACGTGGACAGAGCACATTTTGTTTATCTGTTCAGCATGCGAGGGACGTTTGGCTTGCATCCAACTGTGGTGACTAGGACTGTTATGAACATTAGTGTCCTTGTTTTCAATTCTCTTGGGCGTGTACCTAGGAGTGGAAATGCTGGGTCCTACGATAATTCTTTTTTTTTGCTTTTTGAGACAGAGTTTTGCTCTGTTGGCCAGGCTGGATTACAGCAGTGCGATCTCAGATCACTGCAACCTCTGCCCCCCAGATTCAAGTGACTCTCCTGTCTCAGCCTCCTAAGTGGCTGGGATTGCAGGCACCTGCCACCACACCCGGCTAATTTTTATTTTTTTAATGGAGATGGGGTTTCACCATGTTGGCCAGGTTGGTCTTGAACTCCTGACCTCAGGTGATCCACCCGCCATGGCCTCCCAAAGTGCTGGGGTTACAGGCACCCGCCACCACACCCGGCTAATGTTTATATTTTTAATGGAGACGGGGTTTCACCATGTTGGCCAGGCTGGTCTCGAACTCCTGACCTCAGCTGGTCCACCCACCTCGGCCTCCCGAAGTGTTGGGATTACAGGCGTGAGCCACCGCGCCTGGCCCCCTACGATAATTCTATGTTGAACTTTTAATTCTATGTTGAACTTTTTGAGGAACCACCAGTGTTTTCCAAAGCGGCTGCACCAGTCTCCATTCCCAACAACAATGTGTGAGGGTCCAATTCCTCCACCTCTGTAGTATCACTTTTTATTGTTTGCTTTTAAAAATTCTGATCGTCTAGCGAGTGTGAAGTCGTATCTCATTGTGATTTTCATTTGCATTTCCCTAACAAACAATGCTGTTCAGCATCTTTCCTGTGTTGTTTGGCCATTTGTATATTGTCCTGGAGAAATGCCTATTCAGATCCTTTGCCCAGTTTTTCAGCTGGGTTCTTTGTCTTTCTGTTATTGAGTTGAAAGAGTTCTTTACATATTCTGGATACCACATCCTTATCAGGTGTGTAAGTATTTGATTTTCAAATACTTTCTCCCATTCTGTAGGTTGTCTTTTGACTTTCTTGATGGTATTCTTTGAGGAAAAGTTTTTAGTTTTGATGAATTCTAATTACCTATTTTTTTCTTTTGTTGTTTATACTTTTGGTGTCATAGCTGAGAATTCATCACCAAATCCAAGGTCATGAATATTTACCCCTATATTTTCTTCCAAGGGTTTTATAGTTTAAGCACTTACTAAATGGAAGATATTGGATCCATTTTGAGTTAATTCTTGTAGATGGTGTGAGGTTGGGGCTCATTTTCATACCCAGTTTTCCCAGTACCATTTATCAAAAAGACTATTATCTTCTCATTGAATGTTCAGGCCGCTCTTGTTGAAAATCAGTGGACTACAGACATATAGGGTTTATTTCTGGACTCTCAATTCTACTCCACTAGTCTATGTGTCTATATGCCAATACCACATCATTTGTATTGTAAATTGTATTTTTTTTTCTCCTGAAGAAACTAGGCGTGTCTTTTTTGCCCTTGCTGTTCCCTTTGCCTGGAATGTTCCTCCCTTCAGTCTCACGTGGCTCCTTTCTATCACTGAGATCTTCTGGAAATGTCTCCTTAGAGAGGCCTCCCATTGTCACTGTCTGCCACATGACCTTGTTTGATTTTCCCTATAATTCTAATCATGTTTGAATTCGTAAGCCCTCTGAGAACAGAGTCTTCTGTCCTAGTTACTGGGCGTAAGTCTCCTCCCGCACATAACAGGCACTCAAATATCATCAAATGAACAGTCAGGGTTCCCGAGCCTGGAATGCCTTTTCCCTCCTTCTGCACAGTACCATCCAAAGGCCCCCTCCTCCCTGTGGCCTTGCCATTCTCTCTTGGTCGGCAGCGCTGTTGACCCCTCGCCTCTGTTGTGGTGAAGATTGGGCAAACTGTCCTCCTACATCTGATTGGAAGCTCCCGGAGGGCAGGGCCCTTGCTCTGTATTCGCACCCCTAGCCCACACCTTGTAGCTCACACAGAATGGGCCCTTGCCATGGGCAGCCTCTGATCCTGACCCTGGTCTGAATATGGAGTGACAGGTGAGTGAGGGACTTAATCAAAGCATGGTGGCCACTTAAGCCAAGAGCCAAAGTTCAAGATTTTTTCATAGCTTTTAGCCTCAGCATAGGGGAATGTCATTCTCAGGTCAGAAATGTAGAAGTTAAGTGGAGGATCTGGAGTGAAGACCAAGACAAGGAGTTCAGTTTTCCAGAAGCTGACTTAAAGGCTATGGGACAATGGACAGAAGAAATGCCCCAAGGTGGCTGGGACTCTGGCAACTCATAGTGGGAGCTCCCGGTTGCTGAGGGCCGGGTGTGGTGGGAACTACGCGCATGGGATCCTCAGAACCACCCTGCGAGTTTGGCTACACTAGCCCATTTACACAAGAGGAAACTGAATCCCCGAAAGGCGAAGCCACTTGCCCAGGGGCACACAGCCCTTCAATGAGAGGCTGGACATGCAGACCCGGACCTCTGACTCCAAAGGGTCCCCTCCTCCCCTGTGCTGCCCCTAGAAAGGCTAGTGCTTCAGGAGTTATTCCTGCCAGGGGGCTGCCCCAGACCTCTGCCCACAGGTTGGCACCCTGTCAGCAAGACAGGTGGGGCAAGGCCCAAATATGGAGGAGATGAAGCAACAGCTTTGGGCACCTGCAGAAGCTGTTTGTGAAGGAATTAGAATATCGACAATTTTCACCTAGGCACCGGCTTGCAGCTGACACCTCATTGGATTACATGGCTGAGTGAGTACAGATCCTTAACTAGGAGACTAAATACCATGAGCCTCCTTAGTCTTTCCCTCCTCTCCTGTCTTCTAAGCCTGTCCCAGCTGACACCTTCCCCAGGCTGCCGCAGAGTGCCTTCAGGGCTGACCTGCAGGTGAGCCTCCCAGCTGCCAGCTTCCCTCCTGCCTTTTGGGGATCCTTTCTGGCTGCTTCTGTCAGTAAGGGTGGGCATCGGTTTCCCACCATTCCTGGGGCACCGGGGAGGAAGTGTGCATGCGGGGTGTGGTTATAATGTCCTCAGCTCCAGGGACCCTGCCGTGGGAGGGAAGGGTGAAGGTCTGAAGATAGAGAGGAGGGGCCAGGGCAGGAGGGAAGTGGTAGCAATTCCTGCAGGACACCCCTGTGAGTTCATGGACTGACTCTACCCCCTGTTGCTGTGTGACCTCAGGCAAGCTCCCTCCCCTCTCTGGGGAGCCGGCCATCCTCCATGGATTGCGGAGAGCACAGGGCTCACAAGGTTCATGAGATGAGGTGGGGTAGTGCAAGCCAAGCCTGAGAACAGGCGTGTTCTGGGGGCCAGCACTGAGAGGTGGGGTGGTTGTTGCAGGAGGCCTGTGATGGGAGGGAGGACGAGGACAGGCAAGAGCCAGCAGCTGCCATCAGGGTTGGGCACTGGGGAAATCCCACAGGGGCCTCATCCATCTCGTTTTGCAAAGCCTGGAAGGACCTGGAGGGGACTGAGGAAGGAGAGGTATTGTTACCACGCAGCACCGAGTGGGAATGGGTACAAGGCGGTTTATAGGAGCCAGCGTGTACCTGCACACCAGGTGTTCCCATACAACAGGAAACACCTTTCCACTCCAGCTAAGGAAGCCAAGATCCAGGGCCCGATTTCCTGCCTGCCTCACCAAGCTTCCCCCTGGGGAGGGCACCCCCCCACCACCTGGATCCTTTCACACTGCCCTGTGCGCCCGACACATGGCTCCAGGAGAGGGGGTTTAGAGTCAGGGACCAGCTCCTGGCAGTGGTTCTCAGAAGCTGCCAGCCTCCCAGCCTCTCAAATGGCCCTGCCAAGGTCTGCCCTCAGTCTCCTGTTCAAGCCCCTTCCCTAACGAGGACGCTCGGAGACGGTTTCCCTGCAAGGCACATGCAGTCTGGGTGACTGGCTCCTCGCCGGGCCTGAGTGATGTCCCCGGTGACTGCAACGAACCAAATGTGGTTATCGGTCCTTCTGCCCCTGCTGGCTCCCAGACGATGGCAATAGAATTACAGCCTCACGTCTGCCCTCCTGCTGCCTCTTGCAGTCAGGGTGGCCTTCCCCTCAGCTGCACTCTGGGGTGGGGCTGGGTGTCCTGCCTATTGCCCCTGTTGGGAAGGCATGGCCAAGGCTCGGGCAGCCAGGATTTCATGATGGGCTGGGAAGGAGGAGGATGAGTGCTGGGGCAGGGGTCCAGAGACTCAGCCTGGGGTCCCCAAGGACTCTGGGCTGCTCACATGACCTGAAGGCCTGGTCACCTCGCCCCTGCCTCCCTGACGCTCTCTCCTCGGCAGTCTTATCTCTCTGCAACCCAGGCTTGGCCAGGGCACTTCCCTCCTGAAAGCCTGTGTTGGTGGCTCCTGGCTGCCCACAGGACAAAGTCCAGGCGCCACCCCAGTTACTTGCCATTCCCCAGGGTGTCCAGTTCCTCCCTGGTGCATGAAGGGCAGTAGCCTCTGGCTAAGGACACAGGCCCAGGATCAGCTGCTCAGGGATGGGCCGTCCAGAGTCCCCTGACATCCTTGGTGTCTCCCTGTTCCTGGTGTCCCCCTCTTCCTGACCACCCTGAGACCACATTTCCCAGCCCCCTTGATCTAGGCATGAGTCGGGCCCATGGAAAGGGGGAGGAAGAGAGACACACGCCACATCCACTCGGCCCATGAAAGTCTCCCAAGCAGGATCCTTTACTCAGTTTCCCTTTTGTTGCAAGCAGGCAGGCCTCAAGCTAAAGATGGTAGCACTAGAGAATAAATAGAGCCTGGGTCCCTGAGTCACCACTTGGATTCACCCTAGACTGTGACGTGAGCAAGAAATCAACTTGTGCTCAGCTGCGGAGATCTGGGATTCTTTGTTCCTACAGTTCGCTTACTCTGACTCCCAAAAATCTTAGGAGTAACGGAGCAAGCGGTGTAACATAAGACCACTTTTCTCGTCTGTGAAATGAGATAATAATGTCTATGTTGAAGAATGATGGGAAAGACAGACCATCAGGCACCTGGCCCTTAGTAAGCCCTCAGTACTTAAAGCTATTTTGCAATTTCTAGGCCTTTGCATGTCTCTTCCCTGTCCTGGCCTTTTCTTCCCAGCTGGCTCCATTCTGGGCCTCCTTCTAGGCTCACTGTTCTAGGCATTTCTGAGCCCCCAGCTTCCACGCTCCTCCTGGGCCTGGGACTTGCAGCCTGGGGACACCCCAGCTGGAGCACTTCCCTTGTGGCACCATTCTCAGTTATCTGTCTGTCTGTCTGTCTCTCTCTGGACTGGGTCCCACCGGCAGCCAGTGCAAAGCTGCAAAGCCCGGCACAAAACAGGGCCTGTAAGTGGCTCTTTCATTTGTTAGCAAGGCTGGGCTTGCCTGTCTCAGGCCCGGGCTGGCGCTGTGAGGCGGACTGAGGCCCTGAATGTGGAACCGTGTTGGAAAATGGAAAAGACTCTCCCAGACTCTCAGGAGCAGGTTCCCTGGCCCAGAGCACACTCCAGCCCCTGCCTCGCCACAGCCCCTCTCTCACGAGCGCCTTCTGCCGCAGTTCCCTTTTCCGCCTGTTTTTCTGTCTCGGAGACTCAATGTCTGCTGTTGTCAAGGCAAATGGCACCAAGCAGGACTCAGGTGAGGCCTGGAATCCGCACCAGAGCCCGTCGCGGTTCTCCACCTGCCACGCTGCAGGCCCTGCTAGCTGCTGACCAGATGCAGCTGAGAACAGCCGAATGAGAACAGAGGCCGCCAGACAGCAAGGGACTCTCACGGCCAGTGCTGGACACAAGCCAGCCTGGGGGCGGTGGGGAAAGCAGCCCTGCTCGGCTCTCTCTCCTGCTCGTCCTCCACCCTCCCTCTTTTCTTCCTCCCAGGTGCAGGGGGTCACGAGTGTGTGGGCTCCCTCCTTTGTCCCTGTGCAGTATGGGGTGGGAGCGAGACACCTGAAGGCTTGTAGGGAGCCACCCACAGGAGGCAGGGGCGGAGGAAGGAAGGGAGGTAGCACCTGGCCCAGGTGTGGAAAGCTTGTACTCCTGGGCCCAGGGTTCTGACTCAGTTGTGACCTGGGCCTGTGAAAGGACTGGAGGGGAGCTGGGCATGGGGCCAAGCCTGGCATGGCTGGGGAAGAGGACCCAGCCTGCCGCTCGAGGCCACTGCCAGTGCCCCGGTAAGTCTGGGAAGAGGAGCCCCACCTGGACCCTGAGGCCACATTTCCCTCTCACGTTTCTTCCTCGCTCCCTCGAACAGGCTCTGGATCACAGGCAGTGCTGGCGTAGAAGTGCCGTTGTGGAGGGACAAGGTGGAGAAGGGTCACAAACAGCGATCTTTGTTTAGGAGGTGTTTGCCTTTGGGATGGGGCAGTGACTCCCTCCAGAGGGAGCCCCTGTTCCTCCTGGGGCGTTCTAATCCATGGCATCCCCATTCCAGCTGGGTGAGGACGCTCTACGGGCTGTACTGGCAGGACTCCCTGCTGGACCTCACTGGGGTCCATGGCAGCTGCCCCAGGGTATCTCTGCCCATTGGGCCATTTCAGAGGCAGCCTGAGGAATGGCTTCCTTGCTCCAAGTCTGCCTGCCCCTGGGGCTGCTGCAGCCTGCAGGCAGCCTGTACACACGGATCACACGTCAGGGATCCCCTTCCAGCCTACAGGCACACAGACACTGTGAAGGCGACAATGACAGGCTTCTGAGTAGAAGAGGACCACATGCTCCCAGTCCCACTACTGCCACCGTCCCGCCAGCCCCAGGCTGTCCCGGCCACTGGGTTTCTGTCCTACCTTCAGCAAACCTCCCAGCAGCAGCACTTCCCCGCCTCACCGGGGTCTGCAGGCCCTACTTAGAAAGGCACAGCTGCAGCTCCTCATTTATGTAACTCTCCTCGTGTTGTCAGAAACTCAGGTGGCTTCTGGTTTTTCACCATTACAGAAAAAGCTGAATGTTTTTTGAGGATAGAGCTTTGTCCTTCATGAGGACGGCTCCTCAGTCCGGATTTCCAGAACTGGGGCTGCCAGCTCAAAGAGCCCAAAGGCCCTCAGAAATGATCAGAGATGAGACTGAGGTCAGAGAGGGGTGGAGACCCGGCTAAGGTAACCCAGCAGGTCTGCAGTACTGCTGAGCTCTGGTCCCGGGGCTGGTGATCCTTCCTCTCCTTGAAGCTTTTGCCCTGGAAAAGAGGGCAGAGCTGCAAATGCCTCTCCAAAGAGGATTTTTAAATAAACATTTTTATTCAGATATAATCCACTTACCATGTAATCATCCATTTAAAGTACACACTTCAATGGCTTTTAGTATATTCGCGGAGTGTACCATCATCACCACAATCAATATGAACCCATTTCCATCGCTTAAATGAGCAAATCCCGCACTCTTTAGCCACCACCTTCCCCCGCCTCCACTGCACCCCCATCCCAGCCCTGGACAACCACGAATCTTCATACTGCCTCTGCAGAGCGATTTACTCTGGACGTTCCTTAAAAATGGAGTGAGACCATATGCAGGCTTTTGTGGCTGACTCCTTTCACCGAGCAGAATGTTTTCCGGGCCCGTCACGCCAGAGCGCGCATCGGTACTTCATTCCGTTTTATTGCCGAATGATATTCCGTGGTATGGCTAGACATTTATTTTATCTGTCCATTCATCAGCTGATGGACATTTGGGTTGTTTCTACTTTGGGGCTCTTATGGGATGCTGCTGCTATAAACATCTGTATACCAGTTCCAGCGGGGACATGTGTTTTCATTTCTTTTGGGTATGGACCTAGAAACGGAAGTGCTGGTTCCTGTGGGAACTCTATGTTTAACATTCTGAGGAGCTGCCAGACTGTTTTTACAAATTGCTACGCCATTTTCTATTTCCACCAGTGGCGTGTGAGGGTTCTAATTTCTCCACATCTTCATCAACACTTGTTATTGTCTTTTTATATTTTATTATTAGAGATGGGGTCTCACTATGTTGCCCAGGCTGGACTTGAACTCCTGGGCTTAAGCGATCCTCTCGCCTCGGCCTCCCAAGAAGCTTGGATTACAGGCACACACCGTAGTGCCTGGCTTATCTGTCTTTTTTTTATTGCGGCTATTCTATTGGATGTAAAGTTGTACCACATCATGTTTGATTTGCATTTCCCTGATGACTAATTATTTCTAATATCTTTTTAAATGCTTACTGGCCATTTGTGTATCTTCTTTGTAGAAATGTCTTTTCAGATACTTTGCCCATTTTTAAATTGGACCGTTTGTCTTTTTGTTATTGAGTTGTAAGAGTTCTTCATACGTTCTAGTACCTTATCAGATCTGTCCCTTATCTGATAAATCCCAGATCTTATATATCTGTCCCTTATCAGATATACGATTTGCAAATATTTTCTTGCATACAGTGGGTTGTCATTTCACTTTCTTTGAAGCACAAAAGTTTTAATTTCGAAGTCCATTTCATCTAAATTTTTGGTTGTTTGTGCTTTTAATGTCATAGTGAAGAAACCATTGCCTAATCCAATATCATGAAGATTTACATTTATGCTTTCTTGTAAGAGTTTTATAGTTTTAGCTCCTGTATTTAAATCTGTGATTCATTTTGAGTTTTATATATATGGTGTGAGGCAGGGAACCAATTTCATTCTTTTGCATGTGGATATCCAGTGGCCCCATACCATTTCTTGAAAAGACTAGTCTTCCCTTCATTGAACTGTCTTGGCTCCTTTGCTGAAAATCAATTTGACCATAAATGCAAGAGTTGATTCCTAGATTCTCAATTCTATTCCATTGATTGGAATGTGTATCCTTATGTCAGTGCCACAGTCTTAATCAATATAGGTCAGCAGTAAATTTTAAAATTGGAAATCCTCCAACTTTGATTTTCTTCAATATTATTTTGGCTGCTCTGGGTTCCTTAGATTTCTGTATGAATTTTGTGATCAGCTTGTCATTTTTTTTGGAAGAAGCTGGATGAATTTTGATAGGGATTACATTAAATCTGTAGATCAATTTGGGGAGTATTTTCATCTTCATAATATTAAGTCTTCTAATTGATTAACACAGCATATCTTTTCATTTATTTAGATCTTCTTGAATTTCTTTCAACAGTGTTTTATGGTTGTCAGGGTTTAAGTTTTTCACTTTTCTTATGACATTTATTCCTAAATGTTTTATTATCTGATGCTGTTTGTAAATAAAATTGTTTTCTAAATTTCATTTTTGGGCATTGCAAGAGCATAGCTCACCAGAGATTCCAGACCCTTGTTGTCTGCTGGCGGATGGTCTGTCTGCTCCACCCTAAGTCACCCTGGATTCCTGCAGCATCATCAACCTCTGTGGCCAGGGTTTGGTTACAGGCCTATGTGTCCACCAGAGTGTGGCTCCTCAAGGGCCCCAGCCCAGCATAGAGCCCAGTGCACGGGGTGGGCTGAGCCGGGAAATGAAGAGTGAATGAGTCAGTGGGTGAATGAATGAACAGACCGACCACAGGATCTGAGCTCGCACTGGGTTCTGCGCGTCCTGGGGCAGCGACTCTGGAGCTCAGGCCTGGAGCCCTGCAGCCTGTCCCAGGCCTGATCTTGCACCTTCCCCCAGATGACTTCCTCTTGTACCCCCCACCTACTTGCAGGGACATAAAGCCTGAGGGGTGGTGTCCAGGTACTCTCCTGCAGCTGTGGAAAGCCTGGATCCTCAGAGGTGGAGCTGGGTGAGGAGAAAGTGGGGAGGGCCCAGCTATCCAGCAGCCCAGCACCTGGATGGCCCGTCCCTCCATCCTCTGGCCCTGGCCCTTGGGCTTCCTGTGAACTGTCCTTGGTCCCTCCTGCCCCTCTGCCTTTCTGATGCCTCGCTCCTCATCTCAAGCAGACCTGGCCTCTTTGATCCAGGCAGGCAAACAGAGCCCTTCCCTTTCCTCTGCCCTGTCCGTTCTCACAGAGAGAGGCGTGTGGCTGCGTGTGTCCTGTCTGCAGCATCAGCCACCCCCGCTGCCCACAGAGACCTCCAATCTCCAAACCCGAGGGCCCCTCAGCACCCCCACAGAGACATGGCCCCTTCTGCTCCCAGGAACCCCTCTTCACTGGGCGTCCCTGCCTCTTCCTTTGGCCTCCTGACCACATCTCCATCTCTCCCACCTTCTGCCCATTGCATGACGGGTTCCCAGGGTCTCTCTTCGGTTGCTTTCCCACATCCACTTGGTTCTCCCCATGGGCAGTCAGACCCTCTTCTGGGGCTTCTGCTCTCACCACCCCCACTCCCACCCCTCAGTCCCCGCCCTCCCTCTGCAGCCCAGGCCTGCATCGCTGGCAGTCAGCAATGGCTCCTGTGCTGAGAGAGTGCCTGGCTGCACTCTCTTCCTGGCTGCTCAGGGGTGAAACTTGGCCTCATACCGAAAGGAGAGTCTGGGTTTTCCAGCCTAGCTGGGGGTCTTCCCCGGGGGTCTTCCTACCTTTGCAGCCTCAGTACCTGCACCTCCTCTCCCCACATCTGGACCCTCCAAAAACAGACTCAGGGCCACTCCCTGGTGGCTTGAGCTTCCCCTGTGCTGGGCCTGTGCACACAGTTGCCCGTGACTTGAAGCTTCTCCCCTTTCTCCTCCACTCCACACGTCCGTCATCTAAACCCCACCTACACCCCAAGGCCCACATGAAGCCCCTGCTGACCGCACCTCTGGCCTTGCTCTCCTCCTCGCCTCCTCCAGTCCAGCAGCCCCCGGCTGGTCCTCAGGGCAGGACCTTGCTCTGCCTCTGGGCCTCCCTTAGGGTTTGCCGGATTAGCCAAAGCAGTGCAGGTGGCCCTGGCTGTCAGGGAGGGAGACCCTGGGCCTGGAGGAGGTGCCCACTCTCCAAGACCACTGGGAAGGGCCTGCTGGCCAGAGGCCGCCCCACCATTTCTCAGGCTCACACCGTGGTCTGTTCATTTGTGCATTTGTTTGTTCAGACATGGTGGATGCCCCCTGGCGTGTTCAGGCTGGTGGAAAGGTGGCCACCAGGACAGTGCAAAGCATGAGGCTTGCTGAGAGGATCCATCAAACCCAGCTGGAGGGCGTCCAGGGTGGTCTACAAAACCCACAGCACGGAACAAAGGCAGGCACACACACACACGGCGAGAACTCTCACAAGCAAGAAGCAAGGGTGGGATGATGGAGTGGAACCCAGGGGGCGTCCTGCACTCTCAGGAGAGGTGGCTGCTCGACGGTGGCTACGGGGTACGTGGTCAGGGACGTGACGTGTGATTCATGCGTTCAAGCCAGAGCTGGACTCAGAAACAGCGTGGACAACCCAGGGGCGGAGGGCATTTCTCCCTTAGTCCGTGGCTGGGACTTGGTGAGCAATATCCCAACAGCGCCTGCACCTGCTGCAGCATCCCTGGGTATCAGGGCAGCTTCCTGTCCTGGAATCGAGATATAAAGGCCATGAGCACCAAATCCCCTGGCTCCTGGGAGCGATGCCCTCTGGAGGTCTTTGTGACTGCTGGGATAGAACTCACGCTCATCCATTGTCCCCGGTTTGGGCCACTAGATGGTTTTGAGGATGCATGTGCATTCAAGGACATCCATGGGAATGGAGATGAAGAGAAAATGAACATAAATCATGTGAGTGGCCCCCATGGGGCCTGCAGGTCAGTGTGGGTGGTGACAGGCATGCGCCTAACTCAGGCACTAAGGAAGAAAGAGGCAGGAAGTGGGAAATGGCTCTGAGGCTGGAGAGGGAGGGTGAGCCTCTCTCCCTAGGGTCGTGCAGGGATTGGGGGTGGCAGGAGCCCATATGGGGCAGCAGTGTCCAGGGGTCAGGATTTGAACGTGCATGGCCTCTGACTGTGCACGCCTGGGGCAGGGCAGGGCCTGGGAGGGCTTGGCAGACGTGGCCTTCTGCATGCCTCTCTGCTGAGGTCGGGGCATGAGGCTAAGCCAGCCAGATTTTTTGGGCCACCTCTGGCTGAGCACAGAAGGCACTGTCACCAGTGGAGGGGCGGGAGCCTTGGCCCTTGGAAGCAGGTCACGGGATGTGGATGCTTAGATATGTGCGGACGTGAGCAGCTCTGCGGTCCTTGGCCCCTTGCTGGCCAGCCCCGGCGCCAGGCCTGACTTCCCCTCCTCCCGACACTGCCAGGCTGGAGGCCAATGGCTGACCGACCAGGCTCTGCCTTGGGCTGAGCTGGAGCAGGGAGGGTCTGCAGGACTAAGGAAAGGGCCACTGCTAAAGCTATGGCAGCCTACATCTCATCAGTCTCCTGATTAAAGTGACACTGCACAGTGCCTGCCAAATTCATTGGGTGTTGACCCCAGGATGTGGTGGCCCTGCCAGGACTAGGGGAAGAGGCAGGTGGGCTTCCTGGCCACCTAAGGCAGCCTGAGAACTGCCCATGTGTGGGGTGGGAGGGAGGGCAGCTGTGTAAGCTACAATGGGCTCTGAGAGACAGGAGATGTGAGTCCCCGTCCCCGCCTATTCCTTATGAGTGGTGTGGCCTTGGGCAAGCAACTTCCCTCCTCTTTAAGGAAGTAATGAGGTCAGTGACACTCCTGGGAGTGGAGAAGCTTCCTTTGTAAATTGTACAGTGCTGCCAGAATGGGAGGTAGAGAGGAGAGCTGGCCTTCCAGCCAATGCCCTGATGACCTCAGCTGGCCAAGCAAAGAGGCCCCGGGGGACAGGCAGGTATCTTGGCCCTCGCTCCATTTTGTCCCCTTGCAGAGTAGCCGTGGGCTAGGGTGAGTATGAGTCCAAGACTGGAGCCCGGCCTGGTCAGGACACAGGCTTGGAGCCTTTGCATTTTGCAGGCTAGAAGGACATCCTCGAGAGAAGAGCTATTGCCGCGGCTGGATGGATCTGATAGCTTTATGAAGTGATCAGCAACGAGTGAGGACCCAGGCTCTCCAAACCTCAGGCCTTGGAAGAAGTGTGGCACTCGCAGGACCGCCTGCTCATGGCAAGGCCCTAAGGTAAGACCTTGTGTGTGTCATGGGAGCCGCACAAGCCGACACTCTTACCTTTTGCTTGGAGAGGCCTGGAGATGCAGGCCCGCCTGGGCCACCTGAGTTATGCACAAGGGTGTTAGTTCAGCACCTCCTCCCCTGCAGTTAGACCTCTTGCCCAAGATCGCAGGGATGGTCAGTAATAGCCCACGCCAGGACTCCTGGGCTTAGGGCCTGGGCAGCTGCCTGAGGTAGGGGGTTGTCTGCCTTGTGGCCTCTCCCAGAAAACATGCTTGTATTTGGAACTCTGGTTGTGCAGCCACCCAGTTGGCAGCTTCAGAGGGGCATGTGTTGGTGAGAAGGAACATGGCATCCTCTGCCTTGCTCTGGTCCGGCCTCACCCTGCGATGCAGGGGCTCCATCCACAACTCTTTGGGAAGAAGAAATACAGACTTTCTCAGACAAACAAAAATTGAGGAAATTTATTGTCAGTACACGTGCCTTGTAAGAAATATTGAAAGAAGTTCTTCAAAGAGAAGGAAAAACATGTAAGTCAGAAACTTGGATCTATACAAAGAAAGAGAGCACTGAAGAAGGAGTGAGTGAAAATAAAATAGAAAGTGTTTTTTTTTTTATTCTCAATTGATCTAACAGGTAAGTTTGTTCAACATAACAATAGCAACAATATATTCAATTATTTAATCATATATGTGTATATATAGATATCCACAGAAACATATACTTAAGTATGCTTATGTATAAGTGAAATGAATGACAGTAGTGATATAAGAGATAGGAGGCAGGAGTTGGGATTATTTTGCTATTATAAGGTGCTTGGTACAACCCATGAAGTAGTATATGGTATTTGAAAATGGACTTGCGTTCGTTGTAGACGTATATTGCAAATCTAGGGAAAACACTAAAACAAGTGAAAAAAATAAGAAGAAAAGTATTTTATTTTTTTTACAAAAAGGAAGTTGTCTTAGTGTGCTTGGGCTACTATAACAAAATATCTCAGACTGCATAATTTATAAATAATAGAAATTTGGTTTTCATAGTTCTGGAGGCTGGGAAGTCCAAGATCAAGGCAAGAGCAGGTTTGGTGTCTGATAGGGGCTCACTCCCTGTTTCCAAGATGGTACCTTCCCGCTGTGTCCTCGTGTGGTGGAAAAGATGAACAGCCCCCTCTCACCTATTTCATGAAAGCACTAATCCATTAATGAGGGCTCCACTCTCATGACTTAATCACCTCCTAAGGGCCTCACTTCTTATCATATTGGTGGTTACGTTTCAACATATGAATTTTGGGGGAACATATTCAGATCATAGCAGAAATATGCTGACTATTTATTTTTTGGTCATATAAAATGCTGAATTAAAACCACAAAAGGCAGAAAAAGAGTGGGAGACGAAACAGAGGAACAAATAACAAGGCAACAAATAGAAAAACAGTAACAGGTATGGTAGATACTACTCTAACTATGTCAATAATCATTTTGAACGCAAATGGTGCAAATATACCAACTAAGAGATTCTGCAAAGCAGAAGAAATTACCAACAGGGTAAACAACCTATAGAATGAAAGAAAATGTTTACAACTTATGCATCCAACAAAAATCTAATGTCTTGAATCTATAATGAACTTAAACCAACAAGCAAAAAACAAACAACCCCATTAAAAAATGGGCAAAGAACATGAACAGACACTTCTCAAAAGACATCTGCACAGGCAACAAGCATAGGAAAAATATTCAATATCGATAATCAAATCAAAACCTCAATGAGATACCATCTCACACCAGTCAGAATGGCTATTACTAAAAAGCCAAAAAATAACAGATGCTGTAGAGGTTGTGAAGAAAAGAGAATGCTTATACACTGCTGGTCAGAACATAAATTAGTTCAGCCACTGTGGAAAGTAGTCTGGAGATTTATCAAAGAACTTAAAACAGAACTACTGTTCAACCCAGCAATTCCATTCCTGGGTGTATACCCGAAGGGATATAAACTATTCTACCATAAAGACACATGCAGGCATATGTTCATCACAAAACTATTCAAAATAACAAAGACATGGATTCAACCTAGATGCCAATCAATGATAGACTATATATACACTATGGAACACCACAGAGCCGTAAAAAAGAATGCAATCAATGTCATTTGCAGCAACGTGGATAGAGCTGGAGGCCATCATCCCAAGTGAATAACACAGGAAGAGAAAACCAAATACTGCATGTTCTCACTTATCAATGGGAGCTAAACACTGAGTACACATGGACACAAAGAAGGGAACAACAGACATCCGGGGGCTACTTAAGAGTGGAGGCTGGGAGGAGGGTGAAGATTGAAAAACTATCTATTGGCTCTGCTTATTACCTGGGTGACAAAATGTTCTGTACACCAAACTCCCATGACAAGCAATTTACCCATGTAATAATAAACCTTCACATGTACCCCTTGAACCTAATATAAAAGGTGGAAAGAAAAAAAATTAAAGCGATTGTCAGAGTAGGTAAGAAAACCAGTCCCAACTATATGTAGTCTATAAGAAACCCATTCTAAATATAAAGATGCATCTAGACTAAAATTAAAGTGATGGAGAAAGATATACCATACTAACACTTATCAAAAACACCCCCAGAATATCTCTATTAATTCAGGCAGAGTAGACTTGAAGAGCAAGGAAAGTTACCAGAGATAAAGAGGGACATTACATAAGAAAAAGGAGTCAATTATCCAAGAAGACATAACAATCTTGAATGTGTATATGCACCTAACAACAGAGCATAGAAATATGTGAGGGAAGAACTGACAGAACTGCAAGGAGAAACAGATGAATCCACTACTAAAGTTGAAGACTTCAACACTCATTCATCAGAAATTGGCAGACTGAGCAGGCAGAAAATCAGTGAGAACATAATTGAACTCAGCAACACCAGCAATCAACTGGATATAATGGACATCTATAGACTACTTCATCCAACAACAGATAATTACACATTCTTCTCAAGCTCACATGGAACATTCACCAGGATGCCACATTTTAGGCCATGAAACACACTTTAATAAATTTAAAGAATATACATCATATACTATCTGCTCTCAGACTACAACAGAATTAAACTACAAATCAATAAAAGGAAGATAGCTGGAAGCCATCAAAATCTCTGGAGATTGAACAATACACTTCTTTTTTTTTTTTGAGACGGAGTCTCGCTCTGCCACCCAGGCTGGAGTGCAGTGGCCGGATCTCAGCTCACTGCAAGCTCCGCCTCCCGGGTTTACGCCATTCTCCTGCCTCAGCCTCCCCAGTAGCTGGGACTATAGGCGCCTGCCACCTCGCCCGGCTAGTTTTGTATTTTAGTAGAGACGGGGTTTCACCTTGTTAGCCAGGATGGTCTTGATCTCCTGACCTCGTGATCCGCCCGTCTCGGCCTTGAACAATACACTTCTAAGTAATATCTGGGCCAAAGAAGAAACGTAGAGAAATTAAGCAATGTTTTGAACTAATGGAAATGAAAATACAACTAATAAAAATGTGTGGGATGTAGCAAAAACAGTGATTGGGGAAATATATAACATTGAATGAATTAAAGTGATTATTAGATTCTATATTAGAAAAGAATATTGAAGATCAGTAATCTAAGCTTCCACCTTAGGAAAGTAGAAAAAAGAGTAAATTAAATCTGAAGTAAGCAGAAGAAAGCAAATAATAAAAATTAGAACAGATATCAATGAATTGATAACAGGAAATCAGCAGAGAAAATCAGCAAAATCAAAATCTGTTTATTTGAAGGTAGGTAAAACTCATAAGCCTCCAGCTAGGCTAAGAAAAAAAGAGAGAAGACACAAATTACTAATAAGAAAAATGAAAGCATGACATCACTAATGGCCTTTTATGGACATTGAAAGGATCATAAAGGAATATTATGAAAAACTCGATGCCCACAAATCTGATAACCTAGGTGAAATGGAACAATTCCTTGAAATATACATTCTGTCAAAACTCATTCAAGAAGAAATAGACAATCTGTGCTGGGGATGGTGGCTCATGCATGTAATCCCAGCACTTTGGGAGGCTGAAGTGGGAGGATCTCTTGAAGCCAGGAGTTTGAGACCAGCCTGGGCAACTTAATGAGACCCTGTCTCTACAAAACATAAAAAATTTGATGGGTGTGTTGGTGCATGCCTGTTGTCCCAGCTACTTGGGAGCTGGAGGTGGGAGGATTGCTTGAGCACAGGATGTCAAGGCTGCAGTGAGAGGTGATTGTGCTACTTCACTCCAGCTTGGGTGACAGAATGAGAGTCTGTCTCAAAAAAAAAAAAAAAAAAAAAGACAATCTGAACAGGTCTATCTGTGTTAAAGAAACCAAATCAATAATTAATAACCTTTCAAAAACGGAAAGTATGAGGCCCAGATAGGTTCACTGGTGAATTCTACCAAAAATTCAAGGAAGAAATTATATCAGTATCCTACAGTCTCTTCCAGAAAATAGAAGCAGAGAGAATACTTTCTAACTCATCCTATAAGGCCAGCATTACCCTAATACCAAATCACACAAAGCCATTATAAGAAAAGAAAACTATGGGACCAATATCTCTCATGAACATAGATGCAAAATTCCTCAACAAAATATTAGCAAATAGAATCTAACAATGTAAACAAAGACCAAGAGGGATACACCACGACCAAGAGGGATTTATCCCAGGTATGCAAAGCTGGTTTAATATTAAAAACTTATTTAGATATATAAATTATCACACCAACAGGCTAAAGAAGAAAAATCACATGATTATATTAATAGATGCAGAAATCACGTTTGACAAAATACAACACCCATGACAAAAAAAAATCTCAGTAAACTAGTACTAGAGGGGAACTTCCTCAACTTGATAAAGAATATCTGCAAAAATCCTACAGCTAACATTGTACTTAACAGTGAGAAACAGCTTTCCTGCTAAGATCAGGAACAAAGCAAGGATGTCTCCTCTCACCACTCTTTTTCAACATTGTACAAAAGTCTTAGCTAATGTGATAATACAAGAAAGAGAAATAAAAGGTATACCAATGGGAAAGGAAGAAAAACTATACTCTCTGTTTGCAGATGACGTTTGTCTATGTAGAAAATCTGAAAAAAAAAAAAAAATCTAGGCTGGGTATGGTGGCTCATGCCAGTAATCCTAGCACTTTGGGAGGCCAGGGTGGGTGAATCACTTGAGCCCAGGAGTTCGGAGACCAGCCTGGGCAACATGAAAAAACCCTGTCTCTACCGAAAATACAAAAATTAGCTGGGCGTGGTGGTGCATGCCTGTAATCCCAGTTACTTGGGAGGCTGAGATGGGAGAATCGCTTGAGCCTGGGAGGCAGAGGTTGCAGTGAGCCTAGATCTCGCCACTTCACTCTGACCTAGGTTACAGAGTGAGGCTCTGTCTCAAAAAAATAAAATAAAATAAAATAAAATAAAATAAAATAAAATAAAATTGAAGAGAACATAGAAAAATGGAATGGTTCATGGATTGGAAGAATCAATATCATTAAAATGTCCATAATACTCAAAGCAATCTACAGATTCAATGCAATCATCATCAAAATACCAATGACATTCTTCACATAAATAGAAAAAACAACCCTAAAATTTATATGGAACCTTAAAAGACCCAGTATGGTCAAAGCTTTCCTAAGCAAAAAGAACAAAACTTGAGGAATCACATTACTTGACTTCAAATTATACTGCAGAGCTATAGTAACTAAAACAGCATGGTACTGGCATAATAACAGATACATAGACCAATGAAACAGAATAGAGTACCCAGAAACAAATCCACACATCTACAGTGAACTCATTTTCAACAAAGGTGCCAAGAACATACACTTGGGAAAAGACAGTCTCTTCAATATACGGTGCTGAAAAAACTAGGTCTCCATAGGCAGAAGAATGAAACTAGATCCTAGACCTCTATCTCTTGCCATATATAAAATGAAATCAAAAGTGATTAAAGACTTAAATCTAAAACCTCTAACTATGAAACTACTGCAAGAAATCACTGGGAAAAATCTCCAGGGCTTCTTTTTTTTTTTTTTTATTTGACAGAGTCTTCCTCTGTTGCCCAGGCTGGAGTGCAGTGGTGCATTGTCTGCCCACTGCAACCTCCACTCCCGCGTTGAAGTGATTCCCGTGTCTCAGCCTCCTGAGTAGCTGAGATTACAGATGTACCCTATTACACCTGGCTAATTTTTGTATTTTTAGTAGAGGCAAGGTTTCACTATGTTGGCCAGTCTGGTCTCCAACTCCTGGCCTTAAACAATCCACCTGCCTCGGCATCCCAAAGTGCTGGGATTACAGGTGTGAGCCACCACCAAAGAATATTATTTAGCACTAAAAAGAAAAGAATTCAGCACTAAAAGACTTTAGTGCTAAAGTCTCTTTAGCACTAAAAAGAAAGCATATGAGCTTTTAAGCCATGCAAAGACAAGAAGGAAACTTAAATGCCTATTATTCAATGAAGGAAGCCAATCTGAAAAGGCTACGTACTGTATGATTTCAACTGTGCAATCTTCTGGAAAAGACAAAACTGTAGAGACAGTAAAGAGTTCAGGGGTTGACAGAGGTTAGGAGGGAGGGAGAGATGAACAGATGGAGCATCCCAGATTTTTAGGGCAGTGAAACTACTCTGCGTGACACTACAACAGTGGCTACATGTTATTGTACTTCCGTCAAAACCCATAGAAAGCACAACACCAAGAGTGAACTTTAATGTTAAATATTGACTTTGGTTGACAGTGATATGAATGTGACTTAATTGTAAGAAAAGTACCACTCTGGTGGTCCATGTTGATAGTAGGGCAGATTGTGTATGTGTGGGATGGGGGCGAAGGGAAACTCTCTGTACTTTCTGCTCAATTTTGCCGTGAACCTAAAACAGCTCTAAAAAATAAAATCTATTAACAAAGAAATAAACTTAAAAAAAAAGTCTATTAACAATAAGCAAATGCAAACTCTAGATCTGAAAAATACAGAAACTAAAATGAAGTATTCACTTAATAGGGCTGACACCAGATTGGATACAAGCAGAAGAAAGGATCAATAACTCAAAGGCAGGCCAAATTAAGTTCTCCAAGTTGAAGCACAGAAAGAAACCAACAACAACAGAGCAGAGGAAGGGTCAGCAAACTGTAGGCCCATGGACCAAATCTGACCCGCTGCCTGCTATTGTAAATAAAGTTTTATAGGAACCCAGACATACCAGACGTTGTTTAGAGAATAGCTGAGTAGTTGTGACAGAGACCATATGGCCTGCAAAGCTTGAAATGTTAAGTCTTGCCCTTTAGAAAAGAGTTTGTCAACCCTTGTAATAGAGCCTCAAAATCTATGAAACAATATGTTAAATGGCATGTTATACATATAACTGGAGTCCCAGAAGGAGAGGAGAATGAGAATGGGGCTTGAATGAGAATATTTGAAGAGAGAATGACTGAACATATCTTCACAAAACTCATGAGAGATGTCAACGCACAGATCCAAGAATAAAAATAACCCGAAACTGTATAAATACAAGAAAGGCTACACCTAGAGATATCATCATCAAGCTAGAAAACAAAGGTAAAAAGATCCTAAAATCATCCAGAAAATACAATCAGATTATATTTAGGGGGAACACAATAAGAATTGTAGCTGATTTCTCACTAGAAACAAAGGCAGCTAGAAGACAATTGAAGAACCACTTTGAAGGGTCTCAAGGAAAAAATTCTGTGAGCTTAGAAGTCTATATCCAGTAAAAATGTCACTCAAAAATAAAGGCCAAATCAAGGCATTTTTAGACAAACGAAAGCTTAAGGCATTCATTGTGACACTATAAATGGTACTAAAGGAATTTCTGAGGCCAAAGGGAGAGAATCTCAGATGGAAGCCTGGACTACACAAAAGAAATAGAAAGGACCAGGAATTGTAAATACATGGAAAATATAAGAGATTATCTTTTGTTTTTTTACTTTAAAAAACACTTTTGGCCATTTACAGCAAAATAATAAGCATGTGGAAGTAAATTATATATAAACACTAGTGCAACAGGCAGAGCGATCAATACAATTACACCATTGCAAGCTCCTTTTATTGTCTGGATGCGAGTGATGGCTACAAGTGTATGCATGTGTAGAAATGTATCAAGCCATAGCTTAGGATTTGTGTACTTCACTATATGTTAATTATCCTGCACTTTAGTGAAGTACTGTTACCCAAGAAAAGAGAATGGACAGGACAGAGCTCTGCAGGATGGATGGAGCAGATACTTATATTTGTCACGGGAGAGTCAGGACCTCCTGCTTGGCAGAGGCTGCTGGGAGCTGAAGATGGGGTTGGCTGGGGCTCAGCCCACCTCCTGCACTGCCGAGGAGGCAGTGTTCTCTGTGACTGACTCCTGCTGGAGCCTTGGCTTTGTGGAGATCTGCGACAGGGCTTGGCCCATGAGATGAAGAACCCAGAGGCCTGGCCTTCCTGTCCTGAGCCTGGTCCCGCTTCTGGGGACCCTCTCCTATGGTGGAGAAAACCAGAATGTCAGCCTGGAAGTACTTGATGACTGCCATTTTATAGAGATGGGCTCTGGGGCTCAGAGTGAATACATTCGAGAAACTGGACTGGAAACCAGATCTCCTCTTTATACTGTAGCAGCTGTCTTGGGCGCATTCAAGCTTGTCCTTCCTAGGTCCACAAATATTCCTCTCTCTGCTCTTTTCTTTAAAATCATACCACCGATGCTAAATAACTGCTGATAAAACTAATTCATACTAAAGTGTGAGTGACTGATGCCCAGTTAAACTCTCCCCAAGAAGGGCATGCATAGTAACCACCTCTGAGAAACCATTCTAATGGTGTGATCCCATTCAGCATGCAGGCTGAGGAGAAATGTTTTGGGATGAAGCAAGTAGAGCTGAGAAAAGAGTTGCCAGTCTGGAGCTAGCGTGGTCCAGGAGAGAAGTCAGGCTCTGTCTTTGCCCGAACTCATCGGCTCATCTTGGACACATTCTCTGACCTCCTTGGGTCTGTTTCTTCTGCTGTTACATGAAGGCTGGGCACTCAGATAGCCCAGGGCTCTTCAGTGCTGGTGTCCCAGGCCAGTTCACTTATAGCCTATTGGAGCTTTTGCTTTACAATCAGCAGTCCTCTGACCATCACTGGCTCTCACGACATTCTTAGAAGCAGATTAGAGGCTTGAGTGTGTGGGTCCCCCTGTCACAGGTGAGGAAATGGGGCAGAGAGGGCAGGTCCGTGGCCGGGGCCACTCTGTGGGATGCCACTACATTCCTCCCCCTCCCCCGGCTGCCTCATGAACGGGGTAAAGGAGCCTCCCCTTCGTGACAGAACCCACTGCTTCTCTGGTCAGCCTAGGGCAGTGGAGCCCTCCCTGGGCAGGGGTGGGGGTGCAGAGCCAGCCCCACTCAAGTCCCCAGGGGAAAGTACGGGGCCCCTGCCAGAGGGACCCTTCCCTCTCATTCCTCCCCAACAGGAGGCCTCCCCCAATGCCTTCACCAGCTCCCAAATGCCTCTCACCTCTGCACCTTCGAGCCTTTGGCCGGGCGCCACCTCTGCCTGCATGCCCTTCCCTTCTTCTCTGCCCAGCACATTCCCACCAAAGCAGCCCCCAAGGCAGGATGCAGCTCATGCTCCCAGTGGTGGACGGCTGTTGAGCTTACCTAGGGGTTCCCCTGGCTGCCTGCAGACTCCTCTTGGGGAAGGAGCATGTCTTGTCTCTCCTGTCCACCCACTTCCCAATGCATGGTTCCTGGCACGCAGTGGGGTCAGGACACGCGTTCTGAGCACTTCAGGGGGCTGGCGAGGCACAGTGTCCCTGAATGTCCTCAGAGTCCAGGTCTGGCCCAGCCCCATTCTTGAGGATGGGAAGCTGGAGAGGTGGAAATATCTGGGCTGAAAGCCCAGCTGGTCACATAGAAGCTGGTGAACTGGACACTTCACCTGATGCCTCTGAGCCTCACCTGTGTTAACATGGGAGCTCAGCTCTTCCTCTGCAGCCTGTGGTAGTGAGCAGGTGAGGTTGTGTATGTGAAGACTTAGAGCACATGTGCCTGGGACATAGGACATGCTCAACCTCTTCTTCCTGTTAATCCTCCTCTGACACCCAAGGGACCCTGGCCAGGCCACCCAGCATCCTCTGTTTTCTCAAGGTCAAGGGAGATAAGGGCCCCAGCACTGCCCAGCCCCTCAGGCATGGTGAGGGTGCAGGTGGTTCGTGATGACAGTTGCTGGGAGCTACAGGAGAAGTGAGGAGGGCCGGTGGGCCCTGTGACAACTTCCCACAGCTCACAGGAGGGCTGGAGCTGACCCGGCCCCTCCACTCTGCTGCAGAAACAACAGCTGCTGCTCCCTGGGCTCTGGGCGGTGTCCGCAGTAGCCTGGAGACACCACAGCCCCAACCCAGTGGAGCCCCTGCCTGCTGTTCTGTGTTCTCCGGTGCGAGCCCCCAGCTGGTGCGCACCTCTCTTTTCTTAGGGATGTAAAACTGGTTTATTTCCGAAATAAAGAGAACAAAGCCTCCTTGTGGCAATAATTATGCAGTCATAAGAGGAGACTTAATGGGCCTTCATTAAGAGGTACGCTCAGGGAATGACAGCTCTGACAGCTGCCGGTACTGACTGTCTAGAGTCACGGCGCTGCTCCCTGAGGGAGCATCACCCCTTCCCCTGAGCTGCAGCTGCTCCTCCGGGAATGGGGCTCACAGGAACAAAGGCCCAAGAGCCGATTCTGGAGCCGCCAGAGCCGGTCTGGTCTCAGAGTGGCCTCGGAGGGGTGTGGCCGCCTTTGTGGCACTTGCTGTCTGATCAGAGAAGCAATGAACATATGCCAGGCCGGGATCTCACAGGCATCCAGGCTGTTCTGACAAATCCTTGGCCCCATCTGACCACGTCTGTGCCCATCACGCTGCGTTTGTTCCTACTGAGCCGAGGCCATATCAGAATTCTTCTTCCAACAGCCCCCCAGACAGCCAGGCTAGGGTGGCCAGGGAGTGGAGACCGGCCATACCTTCCCCATAGAGTCCATTTCCCCTCATCCCTGGACGGAGGTCACCCTGGGACTCAGAGAGGGATGTGAATTGAGGAACAGCCTCGGCCACATCGCGGTGCCCTCGCGCCCTGGCGTGGCTGGGTCTGTTTCCACAGCTCACTTGTCCATGGGGAGAAAGCAGTGATTCAGGCCTGGCTGAGGGGCATGGACAGACACTCAGCATCTTCCTCCTCAGCCCTGTTTCCTCTCCCTCAGGAGAGGAGTTTGAATTGCCCCCCTCATTCCCCCAAAAGCCCAGGTAAGCCCATGCCACTGCCAGCTGGAGCTCCAGGCTCATGACTCAGGAAAGCCAGAGCGCCATACGCCCCTTTCTTCCTGTCCCAGCTGTGGCTCTCCTGGTTGATCTGTGCCTCGAAAGCATAAGGATTCATCCATTTTAGTCCCATGGATGGAAGCCGGCCCCTCTTCATAGCGTGGCACAGGGGCAGGAGTTTGAACACCCCTAGGAGTATGGCACAGGTCACCTGTGGGATGAAGACGTGTCTGTGACTGCAAGCGGGTGGGTGGCTGGGAGCTGGAGGATTTGGCGGAGCCAAGATGGGCTGGGTTTGCCCATCTTAGGGTTGTTGGCCTGGAGCTCAATTGCTCTGCGATGGAGGAAGGTGACTCTGGAGCTCTCACAAGCACGGGGAGGGGCAGAGGGACAGACAGAAGAAAGGGACGTGAGAAAGAAACCACACAACCCCTTCCTTGAGGCTGGCTGGATCGTCAGTCGTGTGGCTGGAACTCTGGGAGATGTCCCCTGAGCCCGGGAAGCAGGATCGGTCAGGAGAAGGCCCTAAGGAAAGGCTTTGGAAACCACCTGTGGCCCCCCTCTCCTCCAGGCCAAGGAGAGACAGACAGAGAGGGGCTCCGGGCAGCCAGTGGCACTGAGCTCTCAGGGTCCAGGGCTGGGGCAATATTCAGGCTATACTTTCACTCCATAACGGCAACATAACAGAGTGCGGAGTGCTGGCTAAAGAGTGGGTACGTTGAACCTGGTTCAAGGCCAGCCTCTGGCAGTTGCCACTTTTTCTTTAGTTTAACAGTGGTCAACCTGCGCAACAGACCCCTTACCACATGCCAACACTGGGTACAGTCTATGTTGTAGGGGTCTTGGAAACCTGAATCTTGAATGCACCCCTGTGCTCTTTCCCTCGCTGGGGACCCCTCACTGGGCTGTCTTGGGTTGTGCTCTGTTCACTGGGCCAGCTCCTCCCCGTGCCCCCAGCCAGCCTCGGCACTGCATCTGGAACTCAGATGGGGACAGTAGCAGCTTTCAGGAAACTGCCCAGTGACAGGACTGGGCATCACACAGGGGGTGACTCATGTTCTTGTCTGTAGTTTTGACGGAATGCTTCTAAAAGTTCCTGAGAAAAGGCGCAATAGAAGAAAAGATGTCTGCAAATGTCTTTAACGCATCCACATGTTTAGCCGATAGAGTGGCTGCCGTATTCAACCAGGCTCTGAGTTGCAGAAAGCTGTCTCCAGGGGGGCTGGTGGGTCGACCCCTTTGGCTTCCAGTTGCTAGGCAGCTCCCCTGACTTTGTGGATACCGCCCTCCCCTGCACTCACCACCTCTGCTACAACATCCTGTCACTCAGAAATTCCAGCAATCCGACCCCATGTGTACTAAAAACAAAAAATTAGCTGGGTGTGGTGGCAGGCGCCTGTAATCCCAGCTACTTGGGAGGCTGAGTCAGCAGAATTGCCTGAATCACGGAGGTGGAGGTTGCGGTGAGGTGAGATAGCGCCACTGTACTCAGGCCTGGGCAACAGCATGAAACTCCATCTCAAAAAAGAAACTCCAGCAATCCTCACAAACAAACAAGCTAACGGGCAAAGGGCACACTAACAAACGGCGGCTTTGATGACCAGGAAAGCACACGGAGCTCCCATCAGGAATGCGTTTTAACTAGACGTGCCTCCTTAAGAAAAAAAGAAAAAAAAAAGAGACTCCTAGTAGGAAAAAAAGCCCAGTGCTGCTTCTGCCAAACTCAGCTCTGGCAGCAGCTGCTCCTGTTTAGAAAGACCTACACCCCAGGCATATTAAATTTTTTATTGTGATTTTATTTTATTTGTTGATGCAGAGGGTTTTTATTTTATCTTTTGAACCAGTAGCAGCAGCGGGAGAGGGAGAAACGGGGAGCCGCAAAGCTGGCTGGGGGTGTCCTCCCTCCTCTGCTGGGGGTGGGGATGACACCCCAGTCCCCTTCGCTTGGCTTGCTGGCCACGCAGGCCCCTGTCTCTGCCACGGCGTGGGGACTTGTGGTATTGGGAGGGAAAGAAGAAGTAAAGAGCGGGTGGGGGCAGAGGAACTTGGGTGTCCGGGGTGTTTGGCCCAGAGCAAACCCAGCTGGCGCTCCCACATTCTGGGTCCGTCATCTGCTAGGACAGGCACAGTGGGAGGGGTGTGCCCTCTGCCCATCCTTGGGGAGGTGCGAATGGACTAGATCCAGTCCAACCCCCCAGCTGCAGTGGAGGAAGTGGAGGCCAAGTCCCTGCAGAGGCTGCCCAGGACCCGCTGAGCGGCGACCTCGGGGGCGGACACCCCACATGCACCCCGCACTTAGGGTATGCGCGCTTCTCCTGTGCTGCCTGGGAAACAGACAGGAAAGACCACAGGCGACCACCCCCAGGGAAAAGGGTGAAGAAAGTGCGGGGCCCTGGCAGGGTCTCTCTGGGTGTGCAAGGAGAAGCCAGAGCGTCACAGGAACCCAGGAGGTGGGGGGGATGCAGAGCAGGACCAATTATTCCTGTCATTAAGTATCGATTCTTCTTTATGAGAAAACAACAAATATCTGGTGCCCGAATAGGATTATGAATTTTAAAAGATCCGGAGGAGCACCCGAGAAATTGTTCATGATTGCTGGGGGAAGGGAAACGTTTTATCTTAGACATCTGGTGTGGCTTGAAGTGTATTTTTTTTGGGAGGGTGACATGTATTATTTTTATTAAACAGTACCAGCTGAAGCGGTTACCTCTAGAAACAGAAGTGTTTTGTGGGAGGGTTAGGTGGTTAAGAGACATATTAGAACTGCCTGTAATACTTCTGGGTTTTGTTTTCTAACAAACAGAGATGTTCTGGGACAATTAAAAAAATCTTTAAACTCCAATAATAAAGAAAAACAAAGCAATTCCTGGCTGCAGCCTGTGCCTTTTTTCCCCTGCACACCCTGCCCGGGAGCTCAGGTCTTAGGAAGGCAAGCCCTGGCCTGCAGCTTGCCTTCCTAGGAGGCCTCCCCAACTTCTCAGCGTCTGTGTGCTGCGGCCAGGGCATCTCGGCACCTGGATCCCAGCTCCATGGGCCTCCAGGAAGGCTCAGGGGACACAGTGGTTACTTGATCCTGCTGTCCGCTGTCTGAGGAGCACGGTGGGAGCCCAGGAGGCTGGCCCAGCTCCCCAGCAATGCATGACACTCCTGGCACTCATCCCAGCCCCGCAGACAAAGCACCATCCTAGTCTCCAAAGTCCTCTAAGCCCCGGTTGTTGTTTGCTTCCCAAAGGAGCCCTGGTGGACCCTGAGCCAGCCGTCCGCGCCTTTGAGCGCCTTTGAGCGACCCTGAGAGCTCTGACTTAGCTCTCTTGCTCCTTCCCCTCACCCAGGGCCCCTCTGGTTCCTGAGGCTGAGGGACATGGGCTTGTGGGGGGAGGGTTCTTGGGGGAGGCGTCCCAGGCCCATTCCCGGTGCCAAGCTCCCCTCCCTCTCCCCCCATTCCCCCATCCCCTGTGTTCCTCAGTGCCTGGCAGGTGGCATTGTTCAGCACCTGACAGCTCTCTCCACTCCCACAGCGCCTGCCTCCTGCACTGTTGTGTCAATTTGGACAGCTGTCAAGCCAGCTCTGAAACACACCCAGCGTTCCCTACCCAATTCTGGAGGCCCCACTCCGCTCCAAGCAGACTGGTGACCTTGGGTGTCCCTTTTTCCCGTCTGGGCCAGGGATCCCACCTGGGTTGAAGAGAGCAGGGGCAGCGTGGTGCAGCAGGAGCCTATTCCCATACCGTGCGCTGGTTGAGAGCTCGTTCCCCCTGGGACATGAGAGATGCACCACCTTCCTGCCCAGCTGGGCGAGAACATCAGGAGAGCCGAGGGTTCCAGGAGGCCTGGACGAAGCAGTGTTTTCAGTAATCCAATGTGCAGCACTGACCAGCGCCTGCAGCATACCAGGTGCAATGCTAGGGGATAACAGATCACAGAGAAAGGCTGAAGCACTCAAGGGCTCACAGCGCAGCGGAGTGGCCAGCAGACAAGTGACTGGAGAATGATGTGAGAAATTCCACAGTGAAGACATTTGAAGGCAGCAAGACAGGGCTTTGAGTTCTGCCTAGGGGAGCTCAGAAGCCTTTGCAGAGGTCGGGGCATTTGAGTTGGGCTTTGAAGGATGACTAGGAGTTCACTAATTCGAGGAGACTAGAAGGGCCTGGCAGTTAGCAGCCACAGCAAAGAGAAAACAACACGTTTCACCCAGAGAGGCATCAAAAGGGCAGTGGTGGAAAACGAGGCTGGAAAGACGCCCCAGATAGTGTTGAGCCTTTGTATTTGTTAAGGTGCTTTTGGCTGTCAGTAAACAAATTGTCCAATAAAGTGTATAAACACCCATCACGCCTTACTGCATGGTATCGTTTGGATGGTCCCTCCAAATCTCATGTTGAGATATAATCCCCATAACTGCCAGAGCCTTGAATGCCAAGACACTTAGGCCACAGTGGGAGGGAGAACCATTAGGGCTCAGGGCCCAGGGCGTCTGGTTGAGAAGGAGGCACTGATGTCCGTGGTTGCTCCCAGCACCTCCCCTTTGAGTCCTCACTCTGCTCCTAGGAGGCAGCAGCAGAGCTGTGTCTGAGCTGCAGCCCCTGAGGTTCAGGCTGAGGATGGATCAGTGACACGGGCAGCAGGACCAGAGCAACAGCCTCATGGATTCTGGCCTTTCCCGAGTCCCCAGGGAGAGGCCTCTGCACCAGCAGCACTTTGCAGCAGCCTGGAGGAGCAGAGCTGGCCTTGTGCCCTGTGGAGTGCCACATGCAGGCCCCGAGCGGGCGTGCTGCACAGATGACCTCTTCGAATCCTCAACGTGACCACCTCCTAGAGCGGACACTATCACTACACCCACTTCACAGACGAGGCAACTGAGGCCCAGCGAGGCTCCACACACAGCTGAAAAGCGCAGGCAGAGGGAAGAAAGCAGGACTTCTGCAGGCACCTGCTCCCACCCTATGCTGCCTGGGAGACTGGGGGTGTGGGTTGGGGACTCCCTCCACCTCTGAGACCCCTTCCCTTGCAGGGCATAGCCAGTGAGTGCTCTGGGCTTCCCACAGACAGATAAGAGAAAGAAATCAACTTCCATGGTATTCAGGTGCTGTTACTCACAGCAGAAATGGATCCCAACACACCTGAGCCCCGTACCCTTGGGAGTCCTGTACGGTATGGCCAAGTGCTGTCACCACACCATCTCCCACAGGACCCGCCAACACCCACAGGATTCCCTGGGCATCCTCATTGAGCAAGTAAGAGGACTGAGGCTGGGCAGTGTTCAGGTGGCCCAGAGCCAGGTGCCATGCGGTGGCTTCAGTCGTGGGGCCCTCTACCCTCATTCAGCCTGTTTCCCCAGATGCTTGAGTGGCAGCATTTGTAAACTGCTTATTTCTGAGTCCTCTGCAGACATGTTGAAGCAGAATCTCTAGTGACAGTGCCAATAACATGCATTTTTCCAAAGTCCTGAGTGAGGCTGAAGAGCCAAGCTTGACAGAGGCAGAGAGGAGAAGGGAGCTTTCCAAGGCCACACAGCCAGTCAGCGGCAGAGCTGAGGTCAGAGCCTAGACTCGACTGGATCCCAGGCCATGTTGGCTGGGGTTGAAGTGAGTATTGGCTCCTGGGGCCCCCAGAGCTAGAGGCGAAGGGGTAGAAAGGCCTAGGGGCTTGGCTGGGCTTGGAGGGCTGCCCAGTTGGTGCATTCCAGGCCAGAGCCTATTCATCCTGCCCTGGGGCTGGGATTGCAAAGCCAGCAGAGCACTTGCTGCTCCTCTGGGCAGCTGGGACAGCTTTGCCACCCAGTGCACACTCTTCGTCCTGCTGGGAATATCCAAACCCTGCTCAGGCAGGTTCTTGCTCCTCAGAGGCTCCCAGTCTCGGCTCCTGACTCTGGCCACTGGCTCCACCCCGGGCTCTAGGCTTCTGCTGCTGCTCCCAGGGACTGCCAGCAGAGAAGGCTCTTAGTAGTTAGTGGCGAAAACACTAATCTGGGCGAAGAATCCCTGGGCTGGGCACCTGGCCCTGCTTTTACCTGGCCGGGTGGTCTTGGGCAAGTCATGCCCTTCCCTGGACCTAAGGCCTGACCTCTGGATGGCCTGAGATTCGGCCTCATCATCCAGAGTTGAAGGTGAGTGCTGGTGGGCTCTACTCCCCTTCTCCAGGTGAAGAATCTATTCATTCATTCAGTCATTTGACATTCAACAAATATGTATTCAACACTGACTTTGTGCCAACTTCTAGGCACTAGGATACCACAGGGAACAAACCCAGCAGTAATCCTTCCCCCTTTAGAGCTGATGTTCCAGGAGACCCATGTGCACAGGGTGACGTCATTAAGCATTCTGAGATTAGATGGATGGACGTGTGGATGGATGAACAGATGAATGGATGGATGGATGAATAGATGGATGGATGGATGGATGAAAAGATGGATGGATGGATGGATGGATGGATGGATGGATGGATAGATGGGTGGATGGATGGATGCACAGATGTTTGGATGGATGGATAGATGGACAGATAGATGAATGAATGATCGATGAATGGTAGATGGATAGATGGATGGACAGATGAATGAATGGATGGAGGAATGGACAGATAGGTGGGTGGATGCATAGATGGGTAGACAGATGAATGGATGGATGGATGAATGAATGGATGGTAGATGGATAGTTGGATGGACAGATGAATGAATGGATGAAGGAATGGATAGAAAGATAGGTGGATGGATGCATAGATGGATATACATATGAATACCTGGATGGATGAATGGATGGATGGTAGATGGAAGGATGGATGAATGGAGGGACAGATGGACAAGCAGATGAGTGAATGAATGGATCAATGGATGGACGGATAGACAGATAGGTGGATGGACAGATGAATGAATAGATGGAGGAATGAATAAATGGGTGGATGGATGCATGGATGGATAGACAGATGAATGGATGGATTGGTGGACAGATGGATGGAAGGATAGATGGACAGACAGATGAGTGAATGGATGGATGAATAGATGGATGGTAGATGGACAGATGGGTGGATAGAGGAATGGATGGATGGATTGATAGGTGGATAGGTGGACAGATGGATGAACCAATGGATGGATGGGTGGATGAGGAGCAGAAGAAAACTGATCCCCTGCTCTCCTCCCTGTAGCTGCATTTCCATCTCAGGACAGAGCTGACTGACTGACTGGGTCTCCTGGATAGAAAGTGAAGGGGGCAGTGGCTTGGCTGAGGCAGGGCTGGGGATGACAGTAGTTGGGCTCTGGGGAGACTTTGGTGATGGATGGGCTTGATGTCAGGGAAGGTGGCCTGGGAGGAGGTGGTAGGGGATGGGCTGAGTGTTACGGGGACAGGGGACACAGTTGAACCCTGTGAGTCTGCCTCTCTTCTGCCTCTCTCCAGGTGGGAGACTCTCTTTGGGTTTGAAAACCCCCAGTCTGAGATGTGCTGTTTCCCCTGTGCCCCGCCAGGGCCCAGTGTGTAGCGTTCTGGGGACACCAGGTGTTGGTGAGAATGAATCAGGGAGCTGTAGTCAGGGGGCTCAGTGCAGGGCAGGGGTGAAAGGAGCACCGCAAGCAAGCGGGCCTGGGACTAGGGCATTTATTTACTATTTGTGGGGGCTATCTCCAAAGCCCCGTAGGCTGGAGTGGCTGCCACAGCACTCAGTCCTGTCAGCAAGTCTGCAGCAAGAACCTGCTGGAAGCTGCGACGTTCACAGCTGCAGGATGGGCAATCGGCTTTCAGAGTCGGGCTCTGCTTCCATCTACAGGCCTAGATGTGAGGGCAGAGGAGCACTCAGCCTGCCGAGGTCTGCACAGCTGGGCGGCAGCGGGCGAGATTGGAATTCACTCAGCGTGCAGCTACTGGGTGCCTGGCTACTGCTGGGAAGCAAGCTGAGGGCGAAGACGGCCCCACAGGGGCAAGAGCTGGGTCCACCGCAGGAGGTGACTCCCCAGGCATGCAGGGCACAGAGTCGGGGGGAGCGAGCTCCCTCCCCACGCACCCCTCCCCAGCTGTCTCCCTCCCCACGCACCCCTCCCCAGCTGTCTCCCTCCCCACGCACCCCTCCCCAGCTGTCCCTGAGTCACCAGCACCCTTCCCTTCCACTATCAGGGAGGCCCTGGAGCTGCTTCCTATCCCCCACTGTCCTGTGAGTCACCTCCCCACCCTCCAAGTCCCTCCCACACGGTGCGATCAGCATTCCTGCCTCTCTGCCCATGAAAGTGATTTCAAAAGGCAGAGGCGACAGGTGGTGGGTGGTCAGGTGGGCAGTGCCTCTCACCTTCCAGTCCATCTTTCTTCTGTCAAGTGGGGCAGTGGCAGGGCCGAGAAGACCGAGTTCAAAGCACCCTGGAAGGCCTTGGGTTTTGAAGGGCCCCAGGCAGCGCATGAGGCTTTGAGAGGTGCCCCTGCCTTGTGCCAAGCAGGCTCCTTCGCTGCTCTGCACACCGCATCTTGAGCAGGCTCTGGAACCCGTCTTTCTACCATCAGAGTGATACATGGGCTAGATGTCAAGGAAGATGGAGTGTGTTCCTCCAGGCCACAGCCCTGGGCCTCTATGACAACCCCTTTGAGAAGAAGAGACCTGGGTGGGGAGCCTGCGGCGGGGATGGTGGGGACATCTTCAGTGTTCTGGCATAGGTTCATTCCTCAGCATGCTCCTGCAGCCACCCTGAGCTGAGGACGAGGCCCAGATCCACAGTGGCCTGGGAAGTGCTCCCAGCAGAGCGAGCAGAGCTGGGCTTGAGCGCTGTCTGCCCTGTGTCCTGCAGTGAGGCTAATCACCTTCTGTTTCTGGCTCTTGAATCCCTTTTACAGCATGGGGGCTGGATGCTCTTTGAGCTTCCTCCTGGCTTCGATCCTGGAAACCGACACCTCCTTGTTTGCAGTTGTGCGACTTGGTCAAATCGTGTAACCTCTTGAGCCTCAATTTCATTCTGTGTGAATGAAACAGACAGTGAAAGCCCTGAAGATTAGATTTTTGATAGAAGAATTGTAATAGCAGTGACCCTACACCCCTTTACCATTTACAAGGTGCTTTCAGACTAAATATCCCACTGGTCCTTCCCAACAATTCCACCACCAAAGGTGGTGTTACTTTCATCCCCAGCTTACAGTTTGAGGAACGAAGGCCCAGCTATGGGGGCAGGTGCAGAGGTGGGCCTCGCTTCCAGGTCTCAGCCTCTGGATGAAGGGCAAGATCCCTGCAGCTAAGGACGAGGGAGTGGTGGCACAGAATGTCCAGCCTGCCGGTCTTTCTTTCCCAGCCTGGAGCATCTCCGTGAAGGCCAATGAGTGGCAGCCCCTCCCCAGGTGTTAGTGCCAGGGGGTGGAGAGCTGCTTCTGACAGCTGTGCAGATAATCGTCACTTCTCCATCGCTGCTAATAGCATGTTTAGCTTGCCAAATCCTCTGTTCGCCTGGTGCCTCCCACGGGCCCAGAGCTTGGAGTTTCTTCATTGCCTGGGGTGGGGCAGGGTGGCAGAGGGGCATCTCTGCTCCCTGGCCCTGGCTGCAGCCAGCAGCTCCACCCAGGGCCCTGCACCTGGGAGATGACTGCAATTCCATGCCTTGGCTCCCACCAGCCCCGGGAAGTCCGTCTGGGCTCTGGAAGAGCATAAACGGCCTCCTGCGAATCTCCTACCCGACACAGGACCAAGTGTGGGAAGGCTCTGGTCCAAGGGGCTTTCTCCAACTCTCTGGACCACAGGCAGCCGGCAGGATGGGGGCCAGTCCACCTTCAGATTACACCTTTACCCCTGACTCAGATGCCTTTGCCTCCCAGGCCACCATATGATGTCTCCTGTTTGCAGATCTGGCCATGCTGGGGGCAGGATGGACCCCCAGCCGCTCAGCTGTGACCCTTTCGAATTTGTTAGGTTAGTAGAAAACTCAGCTCACAGTCTTGGGGACTGCTCCTCCCTGGTTCATCTACAAACCCCAAAGGTTCATGGGATTCCTAAAAGCCGCCTGACAAATTTCCCTCCTGTAGGGAGAAGACCCTGTGGTCTGGCAGGACCCACTGCCCTTGGCTAGGCACCCCTTGCTTTGATCCTGCGTCTGGCCCCTTCCTTAGGAGCCTGCAGACCTCTGTGGGGCCACTCCCTGGTGACCCACCCAGCCCAGGCAGGATGGACCCCACAGTGGACAACACTCAGTTCTGTCCATCTCCCCACCTTGGGGAAGTACTTGCCTGTCTGTGGTTTTGATTCACCTTTGACCCTGTGGCACACTTCTGGAATGTTCCCTCCATGAGGGCAGGGACTTGGTCCTGTTCACAGGATCTCCCTGGCACCTGGAGCAGCTGCGTAGCCCAGACGGGGCGCTCAGTCATCATCTGCTGCCTGAACAAATATGTGCAAGTTTGTCTTATCACTGCCCTTAACATTATTTTATGAGTAATTTTACAAGTTTACCATTTTTCTTGGATGTATAATAAATATCCCGCCTTATTGACCCACAGTTCCCCCTCCCGCAACTTGCAAAGTATTTTGGCTGACTTGACTTTTTTACTATGATAAATAATGTTGCTATAAACAGCTGTGCACGTATAGCTATTTTTCCCTTTGCAATTATATTTTTGGGAGGAATTCCAAACAGTGGAATCAGCGGGTCAGAGAGCATGGCATATTTATGGTCCTGGATGTGCTGGGACTGCCTGATTCTCAGCCCCCAGGCCAACTCTATTTTCCCTGAGGTCTAGCTCTGGGTGAACACCCACAAAAGTGTCTGTCTGCCCGAGGCTACCCTGGCCTCTGTCTGGCTCCTGCGGTCATGGAGCAGACCTCATGGCAGGAGACCTGGAGACGGCTGTGGGAGTTTGAGGAGGGGCAGGAGGAGGCAGCTGTGGGAGCCGTGGAGACGGCTTCATGGAGCCAGGATCCCTGTTCCAGGAGGGCGGTAGGACCCCCTCTTCTCCCAGAGCCCTGGCCTTCTCTTGGATGGCTGTCCTGTCCTGGAGCCACCCCGCCCCCTGCAGCTAAGCCTCCACCCCCAGTCTCTGCAAGGAGACAGTGCACCCTGCAGCCAGGTGTGTTTGGGGAAGGGAGGGGACCCAGCACTTCCACCTACTCCGGGCTTTCTCCTGTGGGCCCTGGTGTGGTGTCACGTGGGGGAGAAGTGCCTGTGGAAGCAGCTGCTGAGCAAAAGGTCTTTATCACTGCAGAAAATGCGCCTGAGATCTACCGGACTTCCGCCTCCATCCACTGGCTCTGCCCCTCCTCGGCTCCTGGAGGCGCCTTTCCCCACCATTAGCTCCAGACCTGTGGGCCTGGATGGGCTAAGGAGAGGGACCCACGTCGGCCCCTCAGGGGATTTTCCAGAACCTGGCTCCTACGGGAGGGCAGGGTATCAAGGGTGGCCACTCGCTAGGCAAATCTTCCCATCTTGGGGAGACTTAGTCTCTGTCTGGGGATGCCCGCATTTTATGGGGACCCCAAGGCTTTCCCCTGCCATGGGGTAGTGTCTGGGAGATGGGGCCTAATGTCCCTAAGGGACAGTGAGCCCAGGCCCAAGCAGGGCTAGGCAGTGCCTGTGGCTGAGGCCTGAGCGGCATGGGCGTGGCTCGTGCTGGGAGGGAGGAATGAAACTCCCTGTGTCCCGAGGCTCTCCCTTGGAGCAGGCTCTCTCTGTACCTCCTGCCCTGTCACGTCCGGCTTGCAGGTCCCTGGGGGCAGGAAGTTCTGGGAAGCAGTGCAGAAAGAGCACTGGACTGGGGCGTTCTCATCCAGTCTCCGCCACCAATGGGCTGTGGGATCCAGCCTCTACGTCAGTCCTCAGCCGGACGTTTGCCTGTGGCCTTGTGCAGCGCCTGTGGCCTCGGCAGGGTGGCTGAGGGTGGCTGAAACTCAGGTTGTGGGAGGATCTGGAAGGAGCCTGGCTCCTGTCTCCCCATGTCCATGTCAGCCCTTGGCCTGACACTTGGAGACCCTCAGGGGTGGGGGTGTCACTCCCCTTCCTGTAGCCTCCGCATCCGCCTCCCATGCCCCACTCTGCTTTTCTGCAGGCTGGTGCGGGAGACAATGGCTGTGGGGCGTGTGGGTGCACGTAGGGGGTGCCTGTGTGGGTTGCGTGATTTTCCCGGACAGGCAGGCGTGAGAGGGAGAGGAAATTATTCTGTCTGAAATCTCAGAGATGAGTCCTTGAGAGCTGGCAGAGTGACTGCTTCACGTCTGGGTGGGGAGGCAGGAGACAGGGTGGGCCGTTTGCAGGGACAAGAGCAACGCAGGGCAGAGCCAGTCCTCAGGGAGAATCCCAAGAAGGCCACAGCAGCACAGAGATAAGCCCTCATATTTCCCACGTGTCACCTGGACAAATAGCCGGGGTGCCCCCATAACAGCCGGTCCTCAGAGAATCCAGAGGGCTCGCTGGGGATGCAGACATTATGATAACCCAGTTTACAGATGAGGAAACGGAGGCTCTGGAGGGGTTCACTGGCCTGCCTAGGTCACAGAGCCAGCCCGTTAGCGATAGAGCCAGAGCCTGAACCCAGGTCTCCGGATCCCGAGTGCACATCTTCCTCCTAAATGACCACAGGGAGGTGATGTCTCTGAAAGCAAAGCCAGGGAGAGCCACCAAGGCAGCCAGGGAGAGCCACCAAGGCAGACAGGGGCCGCAGTTTTGTTCAGGTAGAAAATGCCAAAGGTGCCACACTCCACCTCACCCCCACCCAGCCTCACCCTCAAAAGGGCATCTTTCATGCTAGAGGAGGGGAGGGGTTGAACTGAGACGACAACTTCCCTACTGCGGCTCTGAGGCCCAGAGGCTGGGCTTGGCAACTTTCTGGAATTCACAGAGAGCCTCCTGCGGGACTTCTACACCTCGGCCACGATATTTCTTATGTATTTATTGCCACAGAAAAGGAGCCAGATAGCAACAGCTAGAAACTGAACCCTCCACGGAATCTCTCCCTCCTTCCCTGGCAGCATTCAGCTGCACGGTGGGAAGTGCTGCAGCGATGGGCCAGGTGAAACGGAGTGGGCAGGGGCTCTTGGTGAGGTGGCATTACGGTAGCATCCGGGCCGTTCACAGATGTTTACGCCAGGCGCATGGGGGGAGTTGACTTCTCCATCCACTTCAACACAAGCATGGCCATGTGAGTGGCTCTTCCCAACAAAATGTGGGTGGAAGTGGGTGGAATATCAGTTTCAGGCAGAAGCCTCAGGAGCCCACGTGTGGGCCTGCATCATGTTCTCTTTCCCTGTCTCTGAGATCCCGGACACACCTGTTGAGATGAAACCTCTGTCAGACTGGGTCACCGAGTGACTGGGATGCCCGGAGCCCTCCTGCTGACTCAGTGGACATACTGCATATGTCAGAAATAACTTCACTCTTTCCAGCCACTGAAACAGTGGGCTACTTGTTACCCACGTAACCCGGCCTGTCAGGCTCAATGCAGTCACCAATCTGGCCAGTAAGTCCCTGCCCAGGACTTCAGAAACAGGACCTACAACTCTGTAGAGGGCTGGGCCCACAAGATGTAAACCTGGCTGCTGTGTTTTGCACTGTGGGATTGTGGAAGCAGAGAGATCATTTTTCAAAGACAGAGAAGGACGTGTTCTGTGTGCACCTGATTGAAGAGACGCCCTGAACAGGCTAAGTGTGAGCAACAAGGCTGTTTATTCACTCGGGTGGGAGTGGGCTGAGTCCGAAAAGAGAGTCAGTGGAGGCTGGTGGGAGTGGAATTAGTTATATAGGTTTGGAGTAGGTAGTGGAAAGTTACAGTTAGGGGCAATTTTTTTTCGGGCAGGGAAAGAATGTCACAAGGAGCATAGTCACGAGGTGGGGAGAGGTCACGAGGCACGATATTACAAGGTGGATTGATGAGTTAGGGTAGGGCAGGGACAGATCACAGGGGTGGAATGTTGCAAGGTCGGCTCATCAGTTAAGGCAGGAACTAGCTGTTTCTTCTTCTTTAGTGGTTCTCCTGTTGCTCCAGGCCTTGTGACTCCAGGAGGCCTGTACATGTGGGTCACAGGGGTCACAATGGCTTGACCATGGTGCAGCCTGTTCAGAGGAACTTATAGGAAGCAGGCACACAGTAAGGAGAGGTGCAGAGCCCTCCCCAGGATTCTCTCTGCTGCCTAAGGTCTGGATGCACAAAAATCCTTGTGTCCTGGGAAACTCTTCCCCTTTTCTTACACAAGCTGGGTTGGTTTAGGTTGCATTCAACCACGCATTCTAATGCAGAGTAAAAGTGGATGTGGGAGAAGCCTCCATCTTACAGATGAGGCACTGAGGCTCAGAGTGGCCAAGCGCTTCGTCCAGGATCATAAGGCCATTGAGGACTAAGGCTCGCCTGCTCCCTTTCTAGTGAAATAATCCAAACAATAAAGATCCATTGTGAGTCCTCCCTCTCCCTCTCCCTCTCCTATCCTACTCTCTAGAAGTAGCCGCTCTTAAGAGTTTGGTGGGCTTTGTATCAGACCTTTTAGAAAAGGTGTTTATAATCACATGTATACAACACTCAGAAATTTTTACTGGAAAATGGGATATTGACCTCATTTTTCTGAAATTCACTTTTTTCACTCTTCAAATTGTTGGCATTGCCAAATTCTATCTGTGCCTGGTGAATCTGGTGATGTGTCTGGGAGGGAAGGGGTAAACAAAGTCAGGGCCACCTTGAGCCCTTGTGCGTCCAGACTCAAAGGACTGAGGTCAGAAAATCCTCTGGGCAGGGCTGAGACTTAGGGTGGAGCCTTCCAGGAAGTGGCGCAGCCCCTCCAGGTAGCCGACCCCTCTGGCCAGCTCTGACCTGCAGAAGTTCAGCCTTTGGTTTCAGTAAAATCTGCAGCCCCCCTCTCCCCTTCCCCACCCCGTGTAATCCTCCCACTGGCCCAGTACCTCCCCCTTAACTTCTGGGGCAAATTGCCTTAAGTGCCTTCCTTCCTCCCACAGTGGGCCAGGCAGGAGAGAAGCTGTTAGCTGTGGGGTAGGGAGTGTAGCCCCTGATTCTCACCTGGCAACCCCAGTAATGAGCACTGCAGAGGCAGCCACAGACGCCCTTATTGATCAGGAAGAAGTCAGGAGCCCAAAGGTAGAGAACCAAGGGCTATGGGCCTGGAGAGAACCCAGGGAAGCCTAGCCAGCCAGAGGCAGGCAGGCAGTTAAAGAAGGGGGTGGTTTTCAATTAACAGCTTCTCTGCTGAAAGCAGGTAATTAACGGATTAGCAAGACTGTTAGCAAGGCTGTTAGCAAGGCTGCTTGCTGCCAGTGAGGAACCTGGCAGGTGCTGCCTTGGACGAGGAGGACCAGGCTCCAGATTCCATGGGATGGAAAGGACTCTTAGACCTGGGGATCCTGAGAGCAGCTGAGAGCCATGGGACTCAGCAGGGACACAGTGAGCAGGCTAGAAGGGCGGGAGGCCACTGTCCCCTGGCCTCACAGGGACCCTGGTTCGCAGAGCCCTCTTTGCCTGGGACGGGCTAAGAAAGCAGTGTATGAGAGTATCTGGGGGTCACGGTGTTGGCACCCCTGGAATTTGCACATTACCACACAGCTCACATGTTTTCACAGTGGTTTGGCGGGGAAGCTGCATGAGGTGGGGCTTGCAGCAAGGGCTTTAGACATGCTTCAGTTAAGCCTCGCTCCCACTTCCCAATCTAGGGGACTGGGGGATCCTCAGACAGCCCAGATGCTCCTCAGACTTCTAAGCACCTTTCTAGTTGGGAGGATCGTGCCAAATTCTAAAGCAGCCAGTATGCACCTCCATGTGTGTCTTCCCCTGCCAGGGAGTTGGCAGAGGCTGCTGTTCCAGAGAGCAGAGCCTCAATCAGCCTGAATCCCTGAGTGACCTGCATGGAGCAGATTCCCTCACCAGCCCCCATAAGTGGGAGTGAGAGGTAAACTACTGTGTTAAGTTAGGAGATGTTTAGAGCTGTGTGTTATAGCAGCGTAACCAAGCCTACCCTGACTATTACACAGGGTCAACCTCACCTTTGTAAAATGGGTAAGAATGATACCACCTGGAATGATTATTGTGAGGTCGAGTGAGAGGATATATGACTTGGCTGAAGGTTACACTTAGCTCCTGGATCCCCCACCTTCTCCAAAAGCAAGGAATGTTGCCATGGACCAAGATTCAAGGCCAGGGGCATTTAACTGGCCACTTCTAGCAGAAGGAACTCCTGTAATGCTTAGCAAAGTGTTTAAGGGTTGAACACACATGGGGAGAGGCCTGATCTATGGGATGGTGGAGACCTGGGCTGTGCCCTCTGGAAGGGCTTGACCAGCTCCCTCTCTCTGGCTTCTCCAGTTCTCTTTTGTTCCCAGTATGGGGAGAGAGGCTGGGGGCTGCTACCCCAACTCTTGCTGGCTGGAGCTGTGAGCATTGCTTGCCGTGTTGCTGGGCTCTGGGAGGGCTTCCCTTGGTTCTTGAAGGCCCCAGGCCATAAGTGACTCTTGTGACCCCATCAGCAGCACAACTTTCCCTCTGCCCCCCTCTCCCATAGCAGCCCCCAGCATTGCCTCCTCTCCTGGCGCACCTGTACTCCACCACCTTCCATCATAAGCCTCCAGCCTGTCCACTGAGCTGGTCCTACTTCCCTCCATTTGGGAGAAGCCGTGGAAGCTGCTGACTGTTCTCCTCCCCCTCGTTTTTCAGCCTGTTCCCCACTGTTCACGTTTGGTCTACAACATCAAACCCATTTCCTTTTCAGCTGATCTCATTTCTCCTGGAGTTTCTGATGCTCTGAATCCAAAGCCCAAGCAACTGTATTCTTTGCACTCTCCAAATACGAAGCCCTCTCACCCCGGCTCGGCAGTTGGCTCCCTGCTCTGAGCCAGCTCACCTGATCCTTTAGAGGAAGAATGTTCCAAGCACAGGCTTTAGAAATGTCCTTCCTACTTTGTGCATATTCTATTTGGACTCGTCCCCACTTAAGAAGATGCCATTTCCCCCACAAAGCTGGCAGCCTTAATGCCCTTTTCCAGCACCCATCCTCCCCACCTTGGCTGAGGTCACTGCTCCAGGCTTTGAAATGCACAAACACAATCAGAGGCCAACTCCTGTCATTTGAGGATCCCTGATTAGAAAAGAGCTTGATATATAAGCAGGGTGTGTGTATGGAAATAAAAAATTAGAAAAAAGAGAGAAATAAAACTGGACACACAGATCAGCAGGGGTTAGCGGTTTCCTTGTCACTGTCATAAACAGAGCCCTATTCTGGTTCATGCCGGCCACTGCCACCCTTATAACCAGAGGTACAGTCACTAGGCCTGTGCCATCCAGGGCAGCAGCCACTGACCACGTGTGCCTGATAAGCCCTGAAAAGGAGCTCAGAAATGTTGAGATGTGCTGTGAGTGTAAAATACACACTGAATTCTAAAGACTGGAGATTTAAAAGAATGGGAAACACCTTATCAATATTTTGTATATTGATGAGACATTGAAATGATAGTATTTTGAATATATTGAGTTAAAATATATTATTGAAATCTTTCTTTCTCTTTTTCTTTTCTTTTCTTTCTCTCTCTCTCTTATTTTCTTTTCTTGACATGGAGTCTCGCTCTGTTGCCCAGGCTGGCGTGCAGTGGTGCAATCTTGGCTCACTACAACCTCTGCCTCCCAGATTCAAGCGATTCTCCTGCCTCAGCCTTCTTGAGCAGCTAGGATTACAAGCACCCGCCCATAACTCCCGGGCCTAATTTTTTCTTTTTTTGAGACGGAGTCTTGCCTCTGCCGCCCAGGCTGGGAGTGCAGTGGCTGGCTCTCAGCTCACTGCAAGGCTCCGCCTCCCGGGTTCACGCCATTCTCCTGTCTCAGCCTCCTGAGTAGGCTGGGACTTACAGGCCGCCCGCCTCGTCGCCCAGGCCTAGTTTTTTTTTTTGTATTTTTTTAGCTAGGACTGGGTTTCACCGTATTAGCCAGGATGGTCTCGATCTCGCTGACCTCATGATCCGCCCGGTCTCGGCCTTTCCCAAAGCTGCTGGGATTACAGGCTTGAGGGCCACGCCGCCTGGGGCCAATTTTTGTATTTTAGTAGAGACAGGGTTCACCATGTTGGCCAGACTGGTCTTGAAACTCCCAACCTCAAGTCATCCACCCACCTCGGCCTCTCAAACTGCTGGTATTACAGGCATGAGCCACTGCACCCAGCCTCTTTTTCTTTCTTAATGTGTCCACTAGAATACTTAAGATCCCCACTGCAGTGCACGTTGTATTTGTCACACACTGTTGCACTGGGCACCGCTCTGTCACTCCTGCCATGCAGTGCCCTGCCCTTGGAATGCTGTGTCTTTGTTTCTTACTGCTGCTGTAGCAAATTACCCCCAGCTCAGTGGCTCAGAACAACACACATTTATTATTTTGCAGTTCTGGAGGTCAGACTCTGATCTGGGTGTCACTGGGCTACAGCCAAGGTGTCATCAGGGCTGCGTTCCTTTCTGGAGACTGTGAAGAATCTGTTTCTGTGCTTCTCCGAGCTGCCCACTTGCCCTGGCTCACAGCCCCCTTCCATTTCCAAAGCCAGCAATTGTTGCAAGACTTTCTCACACGGCGCACTCTCACACGGACTCGCCTACCTCCCTCTTGCACATTGAAAGGACGCTTGTGATCGCACAGAGCCCACCTGAATAATTCAGGACAATCTCCTGACATTGAGGTCAGCCGATTAGTAACCTTAATCCCATGTGGGCCCTTAACTTCTCCTTGCCATGTAACCTAACATATTCATGGGTTCCAGAAATGAGGACTTGTACATCTTCGGGGCCCCTCTTCAGGTGCCCACATGCCAGTGCCCCGTGCACCTGTTTTCTTGTTCTCTGCAAACTGGCCAGGTCTTGGAAATGACTGGTGTGGGGACACTTGTTTCATTTTCTCCCTTCTCTTGATTATAGTCCAGAGATCTGCCGGGGGATGGTGTGACCCCAAAGAAGCCGATTTCCTCCTTGAAGGGAGAAGAAGGGAGAATGTGACTTGACCAACCCAATCAGCAAACTACCTTCCCTCCCAACAGGAGTTGATTTGTTCAAGAGGGGGCATGTGAGAAAAGCTGGGCCACTCAGAACCCATCTAAAGGCTTCACTGAAATGCTGATATAAAGCAGCCATTTGTGCCACAGGGGGAAAGCCAGCCTCAAATGAAACTCTTACAAAGAAATAGAGATGAATGACTTGTAGAGAAATGGAAACAGAAACAAAATGAAACTTGCAGAGAAAATATTGCAAGTAAATGTTGAACCTCTGGATCGAACCATGCTTGAGTCCCTCCTGGTTCTGACTTTTCAGTGAGGTGGGTCCACACATTCTCTTTTTTGGCAAACCATTTGAATGGGATTTTCTGCTATTTGCAAAATAAAGATTTGCAATGACTCAGACAGAGGTTAAAGCTGTATTTGATCTGGACACAGGAGAGTACCTAAAGCCTGTCCTCACCCAGCTGTCTCTTCCCACTGGTCTTTGAGGCAGGTCCTAAAGAAATGCCCTGTCTCTTCTTCCCCCAGATCTCCAAGAGGACCCTCCTGCCTCTGCTTCTCTTTCTCTCCTGGAGTCAATGTTGAGGTGTGCTGGTCAGCCTCATCTAGCCCCTCTTTTCTGGGAACTTCTCTAACCCTGTGGCTGGATTGACTGGCCAAGAGACAGACACCACGGTGAGCTGGATCATCTGACAGTCTCTCCCAGGAATGTGAAATACAAATTCAGAGAGGCCGGCAGCCCATTGTCCATGGGAATGCAGAAGCTGTGGGGCTGAGAAACCCCTTTCCATTCAGAGGGAAAGAAGATATAGTGGGTGAGGGGAGAACAGCAGAGACAGGCAACCCTGGGGCCAGGGGAGCCAAAAGGAGCAGCTGCCTCTGTCTCCCAGGGCTTGCTAGCTTGAGGTCAGGTCCTTCCTGAGGTCTGACTGCCCCTCGTGCCCACTGGGTCTGAAATAAATCAATTATCACCTGCCCTTTTTCCCTATAGATGAGTTGAATCAATTTCTATCACTTGACATCAGAAGAGCCTTGAATAAGCCACCCTTCCCATTCCCATGACTGCCCTAGGACCCACTGCCCCAGATGAGGAGACGGCCAAGAGAACACCCAGCCTTCAGGGACCCTCATGGAGGCAGTTCTCTTCCCCAACTTTGTGCCAAGCAGGAGAGGCTGCTGAGGCTGCAGCAATGACCTGGGCTGCCTGGGGTTACTGAAGGCAGCAGGAAGCAGTGTGGGGTTGAGTCCCAGGTCTCCTGACTCCACACCTGGTGGCCCATGAAGCTAGCTGCCCAGCCCACAGCCATTCTCCCGCTTCCTCTCCCTCAAAGCCAAAGGTGGCTCCACAACACAGTACAGCCCATGAGAGGCATCCTCAGAGTGGCGCTTCCACGACAGCTACTGCTTTCCTGTTGGGTCTGGTGGTCCTTCACTGTACCTTTCCCCTTCCCTATATTCCTCCCTGGGACATGAACCTCTGCCTGAAGCTGTAGCAGCAGGTATTTGTGACCCTGAGGACGAAGGCACCTGCTGAGGGTGTCAAAGTAGGCGGCTGGAAGGACCCTGGTCCCCTATAGCCTCACCCCAAGCACAGCAGTGGGACCATGATGGCTCCTGGCCTTTGGGTTTCTCATTACTCACGGAAAAGAAAGACCCCAAACCATGTTTGCTTAAGAGCCTCTTGACAGGTTTCTGAGTCTTTGTTATTGGCAATGATGACTGATCCATTCCTACGTCCTCTGGGAATGTGGGTCATGGGTGGAGTTTTCTGGTGAGAAGAAGGGTTCAGGGACTCTCTGATTTCATCATTTTGCCCAGGGTCCAGTTTCCCCTCAAGTTTGCAAGGACACATGGAAGGTCAGCAGAAACTTGGCCATCTCACTGTCCTGGTGGGTTAATTTTACGAGGATTTCTCATCACAGAGGATGGGAACCCAAAGGAGAATGGCTGCCATTGGACCCTTTCCTCTCCCTCCACTGCTCAAAACGACTGAGCTCTGTGGCAGTTGGGCTGTAAGCAAAGAAAACTCAACTAACGGAGGCCTCACTGAACAGGAGTTAATTTTACTCACGTAACAAACCTATGTGGTCACAGGATAGTCTCACAGCCCAATAAAGGCAAAGCATGAGGTCGGCAAGTCTGAGATGTTCTTGATTTTCACCCACTGCTGCAAGATGGCCCCTACAGCTCCAAACATCACATCCTCAATGGTGAATAAAGCTGAAGTCCAACTGGGAAGGACCTCTGTCTCCTGGTGTGGTGGAGGCTGTTGGAGCATCTGCAGGAGTGTCCGAACCCTGTGCTATTGGCGTAGTCCACGCCCTTCAAGCCAGTCACGGCTTTCCTGTTTCCTCTGTCAAATACTGGCTAAGGATAGGTCTGTGATGCAATTCTGGCCAGTGAGACATGATGGTAGAGCTGCTGGGTGAAATTCTGGGAAAAGTTCCCTTACTCTTTAAAAGATGGATCCAGGAAGAGAGAGCTTCCTCTGCTGGGTGTTGTCATATCTGGAGGTGGTGCCTGGAACTGCGGCAGCTGTCTTGTGATTGTGAGGAAAGCTGGCCTGAAAACAGACTGTCCCATTGAAGAGGGCAGTATGGAAAGGTGGAATAAACCTGGGTCCCGGGTGGGTCGCTGTGGCACTGATCTAACCAGCCCTGAGCTGTCCTACTTCTGCGCTGCTTGGCACAGGAGACACATCTTGATTATTTAAGACCCTTTGAGTTGGGTTTTCTGTTTCTCGCAGCTGAAGGCACTCTAACCAATCCACACATTTCCCTCTGCTCGACTTCCTGCTCCAGAGAGACAGGCACAGACCAGGACCAGGCAGACCCACTCTGGGGAAAAGAACAGTGCTTATTCTTTGCCGGAACAGTGGCAGCTCTGCCTCCTGCGGCAGGCTGGTGATTCCAAAACCACACTGACTGCCACTGCCATAAAGAGGCCAGGACTGTGTTCAAAACCCCAGGCAGCAGGAAGAGTGTTTTGGGGGAGGTGTTGTGGGAGTACATAAAGGAAGGCCATTCCCTGACCCTCAGAACCCACACTGCCCTCAGCCCACACAGCCCTACCCAGCCCAGCATTGCCCCCAGTGCCCGTGGAGACAATGACGGCAGCCACCCACCGGCTGCTCCTGTGCTGGGCAGAGCAGGAAGGCTGGTGGTTAAGTGCTAAAGAACTCCCAGGCCCTGGGGCTAGGCCGGAAAGGGTTTCTGTAGAGACAGTGTGGACATTCTGTCCTCCGCAGGCCTCCTGGTGGAGGATGAAAACAGGCCGGCTCAGTACTTTTTTGGCAACCGATTATACAGATTTGCATCCACATGAGCTCCCTCTTGCAATGATCCAGGCCCCCACGAGGGCTCTCCCCACAGTCATTTATGTTGAGAACACTCTGAGCCCTTGAGCCTCCTTTCTCTCTGGGAAAGGGACTTTCTGGCAGTGAGAAGGACCTAGAGGGAGGCACTTCTGGAGGAATTTTCTTTCTAGGAGGAAATGCTCCAGGGATCTCCTCCATCCACCGCTAGCTGCCACATTGAGGGAGTGGCAGCGAAGGTCATGCCTGAGTTGGGCAGCCATGGAACCTCGCTTCCTGCTTCTCCAGCTTCATTCCCAAAGACGTCCCTCACGAGCTGGTGCTCATGCCATGTCTATGCTGGAAGCCCTTGCTGTCTGCAGGTAGTGATGTGACCCGGGCCTGGCCCTGGGGATTAGTTCAGGCATGTCACTCTTTCTGGTCAAAGGGGACCCACCCTGGGGCTTTTGAGGAAACCTCTGAGAAAGGGAGGTCCACAGTTCTGGTTTCCTAGCTGGAGAGAGAATACGCCTGGCCCTGCTGGGACCCATCTTTCCCACCCGAGGGAGTCAGTCTGGACTTTTTAGTCACTGGAGTCAATACATTCTCTTTGTAAAAAGAAAAAATCAATTTGAGCCGGGCTTTCTGTGGCTTACAGTGGAAACTCATGAGTAATATAAATGCAGATGTCCCTCTTAGGCCAAATTAATCTCTCCTTTATTGCTCTCTGTGTACCACACACACCTGCTTCATTGGCATTTACTCTTTCCCCACCTGCACGGGTGACCTCACCCCCACTGCACAAAGGCCTGGACATCGCTGCCTCTGCAGCCGCCCCGGATCCAGGAGCCATTAATTTTACTCTCCAGTTGAGCTAAACTCCTCAGTGAATTATCATTGGTCCAATAAAACTGTTGTTTTATGTATTCTTTTCTCTTTACACTCACTCCCATTCCCTTCCCCTGCATGGGCAACACACTCCCCAGATCCCTCACCTCCTGTGCTTTTCAAATGCTCTTGCAAGACAGATATTGTCCTTATGTGTTTAATTTCTGCAAATGGTCATGTTTGGGTTCCCATTTTGCTTCCTCCTTTTTAAACTCAGCCCTGTGTTCAGGCCCATCCTTGTGGCTATGTGTGCATTTCATCTCTCCTTGTGGCTGCATAATTCTCCATGGTGTGGACCATTCCCATTTTGCCTCCCCATTCTCCCCAGGGTAGACCCTTAGGGTGCTTCCCATAGCCCACATCCCCACACTACCACAAAGAACCCTGCAGTGAACATCTTTGTGTGCATGTTTGATGAATCTGTGTCAATTATCTTTGACATCTCTACGTGGAAGTGGTATAGCAGGGGTGGAAGGGATGCATGCTATTGACCAAAATCCCTCCACAATGGTGGCTCTGGTCTACACTCCACAAGCAGCGCCCTCACCGACTTCCTCACTTTCCCACCCAACACAAACATTTTTTTTTTCTTTTCTTTTTTTTTTTTTGAGACAGGGTCTCACTTGTTGCCCTGGCTATTTACAGGTGCAATCATAGCTCACTGCAGCCCCAAACTCCTGGGCTCACGGGATCCTCTCACCTCAGCCTCCTAAGTAGCTGGGATGACAGGCACGTGCCACTGTGCCCAGCTCCAATACTTGTCTTTTGCCAGCTAAGGTTTGCTAACAGATTGCATTCGTTTTCTACGGCTGCAGAACGAGTTAACACAAATTGTGTGGCTTAAAACACCATATACTTTTCATCTCCCATTTTCTGTGGGCCAGGATTCTGCCCTCGGCTTAGCTGGGTCCTCTGCTCAGACTGTAATCAGGTGTTGGCCAGGCTGCATTCTCATCAGAGGCTCCCCCGGGGAAAGATAGAGTCCAGGCTGCCTCAGGTCGCTGGTGGACTTCATCTCCAAGTGGTTGTAGAACTCAAGGAGACTTGCTTCTTCAAGGCCAGCAGCAGAGAGTCTCATACCTTTACATCCTTTTTTAAAGGGCTCACATGATTGGATGCACCCTGGATGATGTCCTTTTTCACTAACTTAAAGTCAACTGATCAGGGACTTGAATTACACTGGCAAATTCCTTTCCCCTTTTCCATATGGCACATCATCACCTTTGTTAGAATCTATTGATTAGAAGCACACTTACCAGGAGAGTGTTACAGAAGGGCTTGCCTATTGGGGTTCAGCTGAGCATTTTGCCTACTGAGAGTATAAGGTTGTATCTGGTTCAGATTGTAGTAAGGCACACATAAGGTAAAATTTCCCATCTTAACCATTCTTAATTGTACACTTTAGTGGTATCAAATACATTCACATTGTTGTGCAATCATTACCACCATCCATCTCAAGAACTCTACTTTTGTGAACTGAAACACTGCGTCCAATTAGATACTAACCTCCCATTCTGTTTTTGCCCAGCCCTTGGCAATCATTCTATTTTCTGTTTCTATGAATTTGATTATTCTAGGTATCACATGGAAGTGGAATCCTGTCTTTTTGTGACTGGCTTATTCCACTTAGCACAATGCCCTCAAAGTTCATCCCCGATGTAGCCTGTCACAGGATTCTCTCCCTTTTTAAGGGCGAATCATGTTTCATTGCATGTATCCACATTTTGCTCACGCATTCATCCATCAATGGACACTTGCTTCCACCTTTTGGTTCCCGTAAATGCTGCTGCTATGAACTTGGATATACCATATCTCTTTGACATTCTGCTTTCAATCCTTTTGGGAATACGTCCAAAAGTGGAAATTCTTGGTCATATGGTAATTCTATTTGAAATTTTTTTTAGAAATGGCCATGTTGTTGTCCACAGTGGCTGCACCATTTTACATACCCACCGGCAGTGCACAAGGGTCTAATGTCTCACTCCTCACCAACACTCGGTATTTTCGAGTTTTCTTGACAGTAGCTATTCTAGTGGGTATGACGTGCTATCTCACGGTAGTTTTTGTCTGCATTTCCCTTATTCTGGGTGATGCTCAGCACCTTTTTGTGTGCTCATTGACGATCTGTTTATCTTTTTTGGAGATCTATTTCCTTATATATCTTATTGTTATAACGTGTATTTCTGTACTAATAATCTTGGCCACCTCCTCATACGCTTCCTGGCTTTTGGGGTTTCCTCTCCCAAAAACTGCCTGCTCGTGTCCTTTGTCCATTTATTTTTCTTGTTAATTTTCAGGAGTTCCTTTTATATTGAGGCTACCAATCTCTTGTCAGTATTAGACTGCACATAACTTCTCTTGTTTTGCCATGTGTCATTTGGAACAGATCTATTTGATTTTAACATCATGAAATCCCCTCCCTTTTTTCTGCCTTATGGTTTCTGCTTTGAAATTTTGTCTAAGAAATCTTTTACTCCCTTTGGGATGTTCCCCTATGTGTTTTGTTTTCTCACATGTTATAATCTGGCCATTCATGGTAGTCAGTGTGAAACACAATCCCATATAAGCTGGATGCTCAGATGATGGATTAAAAAATCAACGAATGATTCTTTAATTAAAGAATCAATGAGTCGCTTCCAAGATGGCCGAATAGGAACAGCTCCAGTCTGTAGCTCCCAGCAAGATCGATGAGAAGATGGCTGATTTCTGCATTTCCAACTAAGGTACGTGGTTCATCTCACTGGGACTGGTTGGACAGTGGGTGCAGCCCACGGAGGTGAGCTGAAACAGTGCAGGGCATCGCCTCACCTGGGAAGTGCAAGGGGCAGGGGGATTTCCCTATTCTAGCCAAGGGAAGCTGTGACAGACTGTACCTGGAAAAATGGTACAATCCCACCAAAATACTGCACTTTTCCCATGGTCTTAGCAACCAGCAGACCAGAAGATTCCCTCCTATGCCTGGTTCAGTGGGTCCCACGCCCATGGAGCCTTGCTCTCTACTAGTGCAGCAGTCAGAGATCGACCTGTGAGGCTGCAGCCTGGCAGGGGCTGGGGGGCAGGGAGGGATGTCCACCATTGCTGAGGCCTGAGTAGGTAAACAAAGCAGCCAGGAAGCTCAAACTGGGCAGAGCCCACTGCAGCTCAGCAAGGCCTACTGCCTCTATAGACTCCATCTGTGTGTGAAGGGCATAGCTGAACAAAAGGCAGCAGACAACTTCTGCAGACTTAAACGTCCCTGTCTGATAGCTCTGAAGACAGAAGTGGTTATCCCAGCATGGCGTTTGAGCTCTGAGAACAGATAGACTGCCTCCTCAAGTGAGTCCCTGACCCCCGTGTAGCCTGACCAGGAGACACCTCCCAGCAGGGGCCGACAGACACCTCATACGGGTGGGTGCCACTCTGGGATGGCACTTGCAGAGGAAGGATCAGGCAGCAATATTTGCTGTTCTGCAGCCTCCCCTGGTGATACCCAGGGAAACAGGGTCTGGAGTGGACCTCCAGCAAACTCCAACAGACCTGCAACTGAGGGTCCTGACTGTTAGAAGGAAAACTAACAAACAGAAAGGAATAGCATCAACATCAACAAAAGGACATCCACACCAAAACCCCATCTATAGGTCACCAACATCAAAGACCAAAGGTAGATAACACCACAAAGATGGGGAGCAACCAGAGCAGAAAAGCTGAAAATTCCCAAAACCAGAGCACCTCTTCTCCTCCAAAAGATCGCAGCTCCTCACCAGCAACGGAACAAAACTGGACAGAGAATGACTTTAACGAGTTGACAGAAGTAGGCTTCAGAAGGTCGGTAATAACAAACTTCTCCGAGCTAAAGAAGCATGTTCTAATCCATCGCACGGAAGCTAAAAACCTTGAAAAAAGGTTAGACAAATGGCTAACTAGAATAAACAGTGTAGAGAAGACCATCCAGGAGAACTTCCCCAACCTAGCAAGGCAGGCCAACACTCAAATTCAGGAAATACAGAGAATGCCACAAAGATACTCCTTGAGAAGAGCAACTCCAAGACACATAATTGTCAGATTCACCAAGGTTGAATTGAAGGAAAAAATGTTAAGGGCAGCCAGAGAGAAAGGTCGGGTTACCCACAAAGTGAAGCCCGTTAGACTAACAGTGGATCTTGTGGCAGAAACTCTATAAACCAGAAGAGAGTGGGGGCCAATATTCAACATTCTTAAAGAAAATAATTTTCAACCCAGAATTTCATGTCTAGCCAAAGTAAGCTTCATAAGTGAAGGATAAATAAAATCCTTTACAGTTAAGCAAATGCTGAGAGATTCTGTCACCACCAGGCCTGCCTTACAAGAGCTCCTGAAGGAAGCACTAAACATGGAAAGGAACAACTGGTACCAGCCGCTGCAAAAACATGCCAAATTGTAAAGACCATCAATGCTAGGGAGAAACTGCATCAACTAACGAGCAAAATAACCAGCTAATATCATAATGACAGGATCAAATTCACATATAACAATATTAACCTTAAATGTAAATGGGCTAAATGCTCCAATTAAAAGACACAGACTGGAAAATTGGAAAAAGAGTCAAGACCCATCAGTGTCCTGTATTCAGGAGACCCATCTCACGTGCAGAGACATATATAGGTTCAAAATAAAGGGATGGAGGAAGATCTACCAAGCAAATGGAAAGCAAAAAAAAGCAGGGGTTGCAATCCTAGTCTCTGATAAAACAGACTTTAAGCCAACAAAAATCAAAGAAGACAAAGAAGGCCATTACATAATGGTAAAGGGATCAATTCAACAAGAAGAGCTAACTATCCTAAATATATAGGCACCCAATACAGGAGCACACAGATTCATAAAGCAAGTCCTTAGAGACCTACAAAGAGACATAGACTCCCACACAATAATAATGGGGGACTTTAACACTCCACTGTCAATATTAGGCAGATCAATGAGACAGAAGGTTAACAAGGATATCCAGGACCTGAACTCAGCTTTGCACCAATCGGACTTAACAGACAGCTACAGAACTCTCCACCCCAAATCAACAGAATATACATTCTTCTCAGCACCACATCAC